>NC_056733.1:1855613777-1855621277 GCF_019279795.1 Protopterus annectens
CAATTGAATACAGAGCCGAATACATCATATGAGCAATATCTGTACTTTAAATGGCCACGTTCAACCCTTTTTATTAGAAATATTAAGCTTAAGATTTGATATTGTAATACCTCCTTGCTCTCTTGTGTTTCATGGGGGTGTACACGAGTCATAGGAAATCATTTAATTTTGCTTTCTCAGATAGTAAGATACTGGTGTATATATATCGTAATAACTATTACCATTCATTAGAAATTGCAGTCTGTTTATATGGCACACAAAATGATGCCCTTGGTATGATTTGGCACTGTACTCATTTGGAAATTTCACAAACATCAATCGACATTACAACATAAAAAATCCTGAATAAGAACTAAAGCATTACTTAGAAAAAGTACATTAAACATTATACTTTACATTTTATGTGATAACTTCCATAGAGCTGGTAATGCCACAGTAAATTATATGTTCCTTGTTACTTACTATGACAAAGTTTGCCTTTATTCTTAATATGAGATCTCATGGCATTATTATTTCAGTGATTTTCTGACACATTAAGGAAGTTAATGAAATAGATAGCAATGAGATGAAATCACAGCTGTGAGTATTAATGTATTAATTAATTCATTTGATCAAACTCAGGTTATCTGAGCTGTATAAACACAGCCAATAAGGCTGCAACAAACATATTTGTGGGTGTGCGTGAGGGTTAAGGAACTTAAAAATATATATGTAGCCATTACATTAATTCAACTGATCACAATTGGACATTGGAGGTGTACAGAGTAAATAAAATAGCTGTAACTGATTTTTCACAGGTGTGTGTGTCTGCGTGTGTGTAAAATAAGGAATCTTCCAGAGATGAAGATGTCATTTACTTGTAGTAAAGGGGCCACCTCGGACAGTCTGTTATATATCGCTGTAATGCTCACCGTATCAGACACTACTGTCTAGTTACCAATTTCTAGCTCTTTCAAGTCCCCCTGTATAAAACCCGCTTTGGCGCGGTTTTTGCACTTGTTACTACTCAGTCAAGCTCCTCGTGGTCCTGCAGAGTGGTGCTAGCAGCAGAGAGGCTAAAAGAGCGACTGCTAACCTGATAAAAGTGTTTTTTTCCCTGCTACTACCTGGGCGACTCTCCGATCTAGCTAAACTGCAAGTATTTCTGCTTCTTCAACTGTTTTAAACTGTTTAAAGTTGTTTTTGCACCTGCACTTTTAAAGTTTGTCCTGTTTGTTGCATTTACCTGTTGAGGCTACACACTCAAGTGCGCTAGCCTGTGTTACATATTTATTGCATTTTCCTGCTGGTTGTTGCAAAAAAGAAAAAAAAAATTTATCCTTGTTTCCCATCTTTCCTGACCTAGAGTAGTCCAAATACAGGTTTTGCTGTATTCTGGACTTTTGGAAAGTTCTTGTGTTGCCAATTTCCTTTCTTGGATAAAGGGAGGCTTCTTTGTTCACCAGTGGCAGTGGGGAGCTTAGAGCAGCCTATCTATCCCTGGAGGAGTGTTCCCAGCACAAGAATCTGGTAGTCTGTTGGCTGTTTTCGGTCAGTTTCTAGCTCTTTCAAGTCCCCCTGTATAAAACCCGCTTTGGTGTGGCTTTGCGCATAGCGCAGCATCGGGCAGCTCCGCTTAATTGGGCTTAAACCATTCTTGGCTCCACAAAGTCTGCTCTTCACTTTTTCCCTTAGAACTGATCTAGTTCTCATAATAAACACCCTATTCCTACTCTAAAGCCTGGCACTTGCTCACTAAAGCAATTATATAAGTCAGCACTAAAAAATTAAAAGCACTACACCCTCACAAACTCCCCTTGAGTACCTTGTTCCCCATTCGCCCTTTTTTTCAATTATAAAGGAATTTCCAATACTATTCTAGCATGTCCAAAGGTCAGTTGTCAATTTCCTCTCCGGTCCAGCTGGTGAATCTGGGAATCTTGAGGCAGTGTTACAACTGCCTCATGTACACAGACAACCCTCTCCTCCTCACAACAAATTCCAACACATGTGAGAGATGCAACCATATAACCAAATTGGAGGCTAAGCTCTCTCAACTCAGTACTGGTGTAACGAGTCAGGAGGAGAAGGAAACCACACTCACTACAATTCCAGTCTCACATAGACCAACCACAACAGCAAACCAAACACATAAACACACAAAAACATACTCAGAGGCTCTAAATAAAAATCTGCCTAAGCAGCAGAGACCTCCAAAGCAGACACCCAAGCAACCGCTACCCCAAAACAAAACACGTGCAACACATAGCTCACACAGCCAGAGTGCCAAACAGTCAGAGCCCTTAAGGCTAAACAACACACCTGATACACTTGTAATAGGTGACTCTATCGTCAGGCACACTGACGTCCGCTCACCAGGCTGAACAAGGAGAAGGTCACGGTAAGCTGCCTGTCGGGTGCTAGGATCCGCCACATAACACAAGCACTAAGGTCACTCCAAGGCAAGTACAGATATGACTCAGTCATTGTCCATGCTGGTGTGAATGACCTGAGATGTACCTCCCTGGACTACATGAAAAGAGACATAGAGGAGCTCTCTGAGCATGTAGCCTAGGCCGGTATGACCCTGGCCTTGAGTAGCATCTTACCCTTACCAAGAATGATGCCACAATATGAAGACAAGATGATCAATTTCAACAACTGGCTTAAGTATTGGTGTCATTCAAAGGGGATCCAATGCCTGTCAGCCTGGGATGACATGCTCGACAAGCCATGATGTTTCGCTAGGGACGGCTTGCACCTGTCACCCCTGGGCTTTCGGATATTGGCAAAGGCTCCTGCCACCCCATAGTGCCTTTTTTAGGCAAGGCTCAAAAGACAAACCCACCTCCATAGGTATCAAAAGGGATAAGAAACTAAGAGTAATGCTACTCAATGCCAGAAGTCTAGACCTCAAGATGCATGCACTTGTAACTCTCCTTAGCATGGAGAACATCGATATCTGTGCAGTAACAGAAACCTGGTTCAAGGCTCCAGAGAGCACCCCAGCACTACCAGGTTATACCTCATACCATGCTTTTCAGCCCCAAAATTTGGACCGAAACACAAAAGGAGGGGGGGTATCAATATTCGTCAAAGATACCCACACCTCCAGGTTGGTGGCACAGCACGAAGCATCAGAGACTATCCATGTGCAACTAACAGTGGGTAAAACTGCCTTCCAGTTTATAGCCTGCTACAGACCACCCTCCCAAACCCAGGAACCCCACTCAGCCTTCCTGAGAACACTGGAAAATATGAAGGTCTCTCCAAACACCATTATATTGGGCGACTTCAACTACCCAAACACAGACTGGGAGAATTACTCTAGCTCCAACACCCTAGCCCAAAGGTTCCTAGAATTTATAAACTCAAATGCTATGGAACAACTTGTTACCACTCCCACAAGAGGGGAAAACATACTGGACCTGATCATCACCAACATGGGGGCTCTATGCTCCAGACCAGAAGTGTATCCCTCACTGGTAAGATCAGACCATAAACTAATCTCACTGGATATTCACATCCCGACCCCACCGCCTGCCCAGAAAACCACAGCGAAAAACTTCTCTAAAGCAAATTTCACACTCCTCAAAACCAAGGTGGAATCCTTCAAAGCCCCTGGGCCTGTGGAAAATACGGCCCAGACTGCAGAATCCTTTATAAACGCACTCTATGAACACCTTCAGGAATGCATGGATCATGCAATCCCAAATAAAACCAAGACCCAATCCTCCAAAGGCAGGCGTCCTGTCTGGTGGACCCCAGCCATAAACAAACTATATAATAGAAGGAGGAAGCTACTACATGATAGAGCAAAATCCCAAAAAGGGAAGGCATCTCTGATCAGTATTAGCAAAATACTACGGGCACTTATAAAATTGTCTAAGGCCAGCTTTGAGAGAAAAACTGCACAGGACACTAAGGATAATCACAAGGCTTTCTTTAGTTATGTTAGGAACCTGGGTGGGAATTCCCAGATATGCTCAGAATTAGTCCAAAATGACAAAAAATACACCGAACCCACAGACATTGCCAACAACCTAGCTGACAGGTTCAGTGCAAACTCCCCCCCCCACCAAAAGGGCAAATATCTATCCCAGCAGAGTGCTGCCCCCCTGACATCTCAGATGCTCAGGTAAGAGCTGCCCTCTCCAAAGCAAAAAACACAGCATCAATGGGACCAGACGGTGCCCCGGGCTGCGTCCTACATGAACTCCAAGAAGAGCTAAACCCAAACATAAAACTACTGTTCAATCTCAGCCTTACTGCAGGATATGTACCCAAAGAGTGGCGTACAGCAACAGTGGTCCCTCTTCACAAAGGTGGTGCCTCAACGGATCCTGGAAACTATCGCCTCATAAGCCTGACTAGCTTGGTCTGCAAAGCTATGGAAAGGATCATCATGGACCTCATAAATAAAGATATTGGGGACCTACAGACACTGGATCCTACCCAGTTCGGCTTTGTTAAGGGCAGATCCTGCCTCTTAAACCTGGTCGATTTCTTTGAAACAGTCACCAAGGCCATTGACGAGGGGAAGGTGGTCCACACAGCCTACCTGGACCTCGCAAAAGCCTTCGATACAATACCCCACTCGGGCATTATAAATAAGCTCACCAGCTTAAATATAAACCCCTGTGTTACTAGATGGGTTGCAAACTGGCTCAAGGACAGAACCCACATGGTTAGAATTGTTGGAACCATGTCAGACTCCAAACCAGTTACAAGTGGCGTCCCACAAGGCTCAGTCCTGGGACCTGTTTTGTTTGGTATATATATTTCTCGAAGGTACAGGCCAACACGGAAGGACTGTGGCTGACCAAGTTCGCAGATGACTGCAAACTAGGTGCCATAATCGACTCTCCAGCCAACACAAGCATCCTACAAAAGGGCCTCATAGAAACAGACAACTGGTGCCAGAGCCATGGCCTCAAGCTAAATGCCAAAAAGTGTACAGTCATCCCCTTTGGCAAAAACAAAGTGCCCACAAATTACTACATAGGTGGTAATCCATTAAGTATGGAAGAAGTAATTAGGGACCTGGGGACCCAAGTTGATAGCAATCTCGCATTTGAAAACCACGTGGCCAAAGTGGATAGAAAAACATTTTATATAGTCCACCTAATCATGAAGGGATTCACATCTAGATCAGGGGAGGTCATCATGCCTCTTTACTCATCCCTCATCAGGCCCATAATTGAGTACAATGCCCCTTTTGGGATGTACCTTACCAGACAACTACAGCAGCTGGAAAGACCCCAAAAGTACCTCACCAAGAGGATCAAAGGGCTCAAACAGATGCCATATGCTGCCCGGTTAAAGAAACTCCAGCTCTACTCAGTGGCATACCGCTTGCTCAGAGGTGATCTGTGCCTGATGTATAAAGCCATGTCCAACCCGGAATTAATGGACATGCTGCACCTCAGAAAATCCAAATCCCATCGAGCTACGCGCTCGAGAGACTTAACATCAGCACTGGAATAAATAGGACATGCTGGAAGGACAGATTCATAACCCAGAGGCTCCCTTCACTCTGGAATAAAATCCCAGTCCAGGTTAGGCAGAGTCCCTCATTAACTCTCTTCAAGAGGAATCTTGATGAGTGGATGGGAGAGCGTAGGTTTACCCCGGGTATAACTTCTGTGTCACTGTTAGACAGAGGCACAGTATACTAACCTCGAAAAAGGGTATAACAAAATTCATTTAAAATGGGTGGTGAAAGCCAAACACATTCTGGCTAGGCTTATAAATGCCCTAGGGCAGATAGCCTAGTATGAACCTATGAACCTATAAAATAGCTGTAACTGATTTTTCACAGGTGTGTGTGTGTGTGTGTGTGTGTGTGTGTGTGTGTGTGTGTGTGTGTGTGTGTGTGTGTGTGTGTGTGTGTGTGTGTGTGTGTAAAATAAGGAATCTTCCAGAGATGAAGATGTCATTTACTTGTAGTAAAGGGGCCACCTTGGACAGTCTGTTATATATCGCTGTAATGCTCACCGTATCAGACACTACTGTCTACTTACTTTAAGTAAGTTATTTACATATTTATTAATGCTTTATTGACTATGTTACTTCCACTAAGCCAATGGCCTATTTTCAGAAGAGGAGAATAAAGTGGCCAGTGGTTTACTCTGGAGTAATTGTTTCAGTGGATTATAAGTACTCTGGGGTAATTGTTTCAATGGAGTATAAGATGGCTTTAAATGTTTCACAGTGTATGGCAATTGCCACATACATGTCTTTTGCTGCAGTACTGAAAAAAGTGGTAACCTAGAATTTATTGATTTCAGTACGTGGAGATAATGTATTATCAATGGCTATACTTGAAAAAGCTTTTCAACCCCTAATCATCTATGTGCTACTTTCACAGATTTTGAGATATTACTTGTTGATCTACTCATCCAGGGTCAATCTAGCATGGGGCATTACAGTCAGATGTCACAAAGTTGCTATTTTAACATATATAACATGCATGTACACCACAGTAATCACCATAATGTATCAAATTCTGCCATACAAGTGTTGAAGACTGCATTACAAAAAGTCATGCAAAATAGCACACCTGAAATCAGGAGATCAGCATACACCTTACTTCACTTATGCAAATTATTCCTGGAATCATGCCTTTGATAAAAGCTTAAAAAAAAGCTGTGAATTATGACTGCAGTACTATAGTGCCGATTACATTACTAAATAAGTACCTGAAAGTAGTTTATTATACAAAACTAGCCTGTGGAGCAACATATGGATAAGTCACAAGAAATAAACATTACTCATCATACACAGCAAGCATGGTATGCAGCAAACTAACAACACAGAGCAGTAATGTGAAGGTAAACGTAAATACATTTTCAGAGCTTGTCATCAAGGCAAAAAAAAGAAACTTCACTAACCAACACCAAACAGTTATTATAACTACACGATGATTAACAATGTAAGGGTATCTATATTCCATTTAATATAAAACAGAAGATGAAATAGGCAACATTATAGAAAAACATCAAATAATATGCAAGTACTCTCAAAACATTTCTCCATGTTGGTCAAGCAGTGCAGAGACACAATTTTTGCAACTTGCTTCCGTGTATCAGGGATATTAGAAACAGCAGATGAATCCAGATATTTGGCATAAGAATATCTAGTCATGGACTTATACTCTTACTTCACCGCTAATTGTTGTGGCATAGCTCACCCAGAATTAAAAGAACGTATTATGCAATAAGAAATGCAAAGCTTTTGACTTCTACTTTAAAGATGCTTACTAATTTTGGTTTTCTAGTTTTGGCACAATTTTTAAACAGTTCAATTTACATTACTTTAATAATGAGAAATAATTTCAAATACGCTTCTTCCATATCACTGTGATTATTGTGTAAGTTATTGGCAATGCAATGGAAATATAAAGATGAGAATGTCATCATTACTTTATGCATCACTATGTTTGTCTCCAGCATACTTAAATAATTTTTAGATGGCAAATCGCTTAAAATGTGACATTCAGTAACAATAGACTTCACTTTC
>NC_056733.1:1855623777-1855803777 GCF_019279795.1 Protopterus annectens
GACGCTCGCAGAATTGTAGTTTGGCAATACAGGAATCAGCCAACAGGCATTCGTCATTCCCTTGTTCGCCGAACATCAATTCTTCATTTTAATATTAAACTATATATATATATATATATATATATATATATTAGATACACACACACACACACAGACATACGCACACACGCACACACACACGCACACACACACACACACACACACACACACACACACACACACACACACCTATTAACATAAATGTATATATCGGATCGTAGAAGGTTACTATGCTATTGGCCCTGAGGCCTTTATAAGCCTAGCCAAGAGTTTAATCCATGTTTAGACAAATCAGCACCCAAAGCTCCTGTCCAGCAGGGACACAGGTGGAATCCTAGGGGTGTATTTTCTGTTTTTCTTCCAGTTATCCAGGTTGCGTTTAAAAAGGGATAATGAGGTACTCTTCTTGATTTGGAGAGGGAGTCTATTCCACAGATGGGGGAGTTTCTGGGACACAAATCTGTCCCACCAACAAGTCCTACTGATATCACAAATGAGGTTGAGGTTACGTGTACAGGTTTCTCAAGTGGAGCTTGACTTGCAGATATGCAGCAGTCCCATCAAGGTGGGGTCCGAGATTGCTTTGTATGCCAGACAGAGGTCACCTCTCGGGAATCTGTATGAAACTGAGTAGAGGGACAGAGCTTTTAGCCTATCTATGTAAGGCAGATGTTTGAGGCCCTGGATTCTCCTGGTGAGGAACCTCTGCACTCTCTCCAGCTGCTGCATGTGCTTTGCAATGTTTGAAAGGGGCATTGTACTCAATAATTGACCTTATAAGGGAAGAATACAGGGATGTTATGACTACCTTGTCCCTGGATGAGATATCTTTACTTATGAGGTGGGCCATGTAGAAAGCTTTCTGTGCAAAGGAAGCAACATGGTGGTCAGAAGTCAGGTTGCTATCAGCCTGGGTGCCCAAATCCCTCATTACTGATTGCGTACTCTGGACATTGTTATTAATGTGATAACATGTGGGGATGTCACTCTCCCCAAAGGGAATGATGATACATTTTTTGGCATTCAGGTTGAGGCCATATTTCTGGCACCAGTCATTTGTTTGGGTGAGACCCTCTTGGAGGATGTCTACATCACTTGGGGAATTGGTGAGCACACCCAGCTTGCAATCATCTGCGACCTTCATGCCATAGCTCATTGGTTTTTGCCTGCACCTCAGAGAAGTATATCCCGAATATCCCTGGGGTATGCCACTCATTATGAGTCTGCTGCTTGAGGTGGCTTCCCCTATTTTGATTAGGTGGGTTATATCAGTGACCCAGTTTGATTTCCATCTGGTAACATATGGATCGATGCCTAGTTGAGAGAGTTTATCTATTATACCCGAGTGGGGAATAGTGTCAAAGGCTTAGCCAGGTCAAGGTAGGTGGTGTGTACCATCTTTTCTCGTCTGTGGCTTTGGTGACTGTGTGAAAGAAGTCTACCAGATTTAACAGACAAGACCCCCCCCCCCTTGACAAAGCCAAACTGTGTGGGGTCGAGTGTTTGGAGGTTGATAGTGTCCCTGTAAATGAGGTCCATGATCATCTATTTCAAGGCCCTGCAGATCAGGCTAGTTAGACTGATTCCCTGGATCTGTGGATGCTCTACCTTTGTGTAAAGGGATGACACTCGGATGGGACAAAGCTGATACTCAGGCTTTGGTTGAATAGGGTGCCTAATGGTGCTACAAGTTCATTCCTGAGTTCATGTAGGGTGCAGCCTGGGATGTTATTGGGTCCCATGGAGGCTGTATTTTTTTCCTTTGACAGGGCAGTGATGACCTGTTCCACAGAGGTAAGGGATGGTGGGCAGGTACTGGGGATATCCTGATTTACTGATGGGGAGGACAGATGGGAGAAGTTTTCACCGAATCTGTCAGCCAGTAGACTGGCTATATCTACAGTATTTGTGTATGTGGTGTTCTTGACCACCAGTTCTGAACAGATCTGCGTGCTTCCTCTGAGATTGCGGACATATGTGAAGAAGGCCTTATGATTATCTCTAGTAGATGTGGCCAATTTGGACTCAAAGCTGGCTTTACAGGATTTCACTAGTGCTCTTATTTGCTTTTTCAGACAAGGAGAGATTGCTTCCAATTGGGCACCTGGTCCTTCTTGGTCCTGAACAGCAATTTTTTTCCTTTCATTATAAAGTTTATTTATTGCAGATGTCCACCAGACAGGTTTACTCTTCCTTGAGGAGGATGATTTTGTCCTGTCAGGTATTCCTGATTCCATGCATCTATATAAATGCTCATAAAGTACCTTGATGTAGTTTTGGACATTAGTGCCAGTTGCTACAGAGGGGGGGGGGGGGCTGTGAAGCTGTTTATACCATCCCTCAGGAGATTGTAATCAGCTTTGGAGAAGGAGAATTTTTTTTTTACCCTAGCTAGAGTGGGGTCAGGGGGAGATGGTGACTTTGAAAGTGACCACTTTATGGCCGGATCTTACCAGGGAGGATGATGCTGTAGGGGTGCTGCAGTGGTTACTCAGACTGGTTAATACCAAGTCCAAGATATTTCACATTTTGTGGGGGTATGGACTAGCTGTTCCAAGGCATTTGCATTGATAAAATCGAGGAATCTCTGGGCATTTGTGTTCAGGCATGAGTAGTTTTTCCAGTCTATGGTTGGGTAATTAAAGTCACCCAGGATCATGGTAAAGGGTTGAATCTTGATAGATTTGAAGAGGTCCAGATAGGTGGAGTGAGCATCTTGAGTCAAATTTGGGGGCCTGTAGCTAGCTATAATTTGAATATGGCCTTGTCAATGGTTAAGTGCACCTGGATTGTCTCCTGTGTGTCATACTGTTTGACCAGCCCAGAGGTGTGTGCGTCTTTAATATATATTGAAACTCCACCTCCTTTGGCTTTGCTGCCCACAGTTTGGGGTCTGAATGTATGATAGAATGAGTAACCAGGTATGGCTGGGGTGCTCTCTGCAGCTTTGAAAGAGGTTTCTGTGACTGCACAAATGTCAGCATCTTCCAGGGGTAAGAATGCTTGCAATGAGAACAGTTTCATGTTTAGACTCCAAGCGTTTAGCAGCATGACCTTTAATTCGCATTTTGTTTAAATTTTTATGTTGGTAGTATCAACTTCATGACTTTTGCTAAAAAAGGCACTATGGGGGAGGAAAGGCCCTTTGCCAGAAGCCATATATATATATATATATATATATATATATATATATATATATATATATAGATATAGATATATATATATATATATATATATATATATATATATATATATATATATATATATACCTACCCAGTAAACAATTAGCAAATAAATACATATACAAATAAATAAAGTAAATTAATATATTTATCTAAAATACCACTATAAGCAATAACCCAGACAACACAAGTAGTACACCCACAAACATTTTATAATTTTTTGCAATGTCTGCCAAAAACACCACATAGTAACTTGTTTCTGGTATGCAGAGAAATTAACCTTTAGTACAACCCAGATGTCCTAAATCCAATTTAGGATTGCTAGATGCTAGAAAAGCCAGGCAGGGGGCTATGGATGTGAGTGGTTTATGCTTACTCACCAATCCTGAGAAGACAGAAATGGTCACCCTGGTCAGCTGAATTGGTCTTTTGCAGGTGGATCCTTGCTCCACTGCAGTAGTTCTTTCACTCAGGTGTGTGGGCTTGGGTTTCCAAGTCTGTGAAAGTACATCTTAAAATGAAGAGTGTGGGAGCACCAAAATGCCACCACCAAAAGGTGGCGGTGCTAATGTTATCCACCTGGGGATTGAGTTAGGGGTTTAACCACTAAACCTCTGATAGCATCTCAAAATGAGGAAGGAATAGTTGATGTTTACATTTAAGTAAGTCATAACATAAAAATATCACCTAATTAGCAAAATAACATAAACCTTCATGACACTTGTCACACTGCCAGCCCAGCTATCAGGAATTTTGAAAATAATTCTATGTCATTTGTGAATACTGATATGATTTATACAGAAGTGTGTTTAAAGTACTGAGCTAAAATGTAACCGCAGTGTGCCCTACTGGAATAGAACAGGAATGTATCTGCACTGTTTTGACTGTTTAGATATATATGTTTAATGGAAATTGGAACACAGGAGGTTAACTTGAAAAAATTCAGAGAAAATAGTTTTAAATTAAATTGTTTTATTATTGCACCATAAAAGTTAGTTTCAATGCATCAAGGAGACAGAAAGACTAGAATTAGGGTGCCTTCTGCATTGCTTTGCAAGTGTTTTATTGTTTTATGTCTCCTAGCTGTTGCAAACATCTGAAGACAATGTATTTCCACAGAGATATGCTAATTTCTTTTTTGACAAAGGGGGTTTAGCTTGGGAACTAAAGTCAGGTGACAAAAAGTGATGTCATCCAAGCTAACCCAGCAGTAATATTTGATATTAATTTAAGAACTCTCTGAGAGAGAGAGAGACTGTGCATTTTGTATCTTGTCTTGGACATAGAAATATCCACTCATCACTTCTGACTGCATGCTGTTCTGTAAGTAAATTTTTAGGGCATAGTAACTCTTTTAGATTCTGACAGGAATACAGTAAAGTATAGCTTAGATGTTTTCTTTATTTATTTGAGACTGTCCTGCAATGTTGTTTTAAATATTTCCTGTGATTTTGAACTCTGAAGGCACTGTGAATACACATTTAATTCTGTCTTGTTCTTTTACTATTTATTATTAAATACATTTAAACCTTTCAATTGTGGGTGGCCTGTTTCAAGATATTTAACCTCTTAGGGTACTTGCATATCTATTTGGTGACACACTACCGGCCACTCCTAATAGCCTGGCGCTTGGTCAAAACTACCATTTGGGTTAATAGTAACATTACACAGTCAGATTGGACACCCTTTGTTAAGCCCCTTAAAGAAGCTGTTAAGAGTTGGCTGGTAGCAATGAAAACTACCTTTTACTCTCGGCAGAAAGGGGTCATAACCAGTAAACCTGTGGCAGCTTTCCCCAGGCTTGTGTCTGTGTTTGTATATAAATCAAGCCTCAAAGTGTGTGTGTGTGTGTGTGTGTATCAGCTACTTGAGCAGGGACACAAAGCACTGGTTGGACAGAGAGGGTACTTGAGGTTTTGGTTTTGGTTTGGCCACTCAGCTGAGATCTCAATCCTATAGCTGTGCCAGTGAGGAGTCATATTGGGGATCTGGAGAAAGAGGGAGAAACCAGCCCCAGACAGACTGTGATCTCTGTGTGTTCTTAAGGGAAATTGTACTTTACTGTGTGTGTACTTGTCATCCTCCCAGTGTGTACGACCCCCACTGTTGCCTGTGGTGAGGACTGAGATCTTTGATTGCTGGGCCAGTGCAGGGGTGTCACAACACTGTTATACACATACCTATTATGCCTCCGTTTCTTCATGTTCACTCTCTCTCCTGTCCTTTAAAGTAATAAAAGATTAGAGTTTACTAGTGTCATTGTATATAGTCCCCTCAGTTTTACATTACTTAGCTGTATTATTTTTGAAATGCTCATGTCCAAGTGTAAGTGAGTGAAAGGGACACCAAAATATTCTATGCAGTACAGCCTCATTAATTTGTGCAGACCTAATGTCCTCCCCGCACCTGACAGCAATCGTCCTACTGCATGCTTTTACATTATAGCAGCTAAACACCTGTTGGACATACAAGCATACAACATGTTTTCCACACACCACCATGCATCAAGTCACCCTTTAACTTGACATGTTACCCTCACTAGAATTACCATCAATGAATGGACTGTATGCTTACATTTGTAATCTTCTGCACATTAAAGGAATAAAGAGGCACTGTAATAGTGATGTTTTAACGTGGATTAAAAATGTATATTTGTCATTATCCAGACTTTTTCAGACTTTAATTATCCAATATTCAGTGTTTACTAAAACAGAATGTTCTACAAATACCGAATATTCTGTTGAACGAAAACTTGGTCCTTTTGCAGTGAATTAGAATACAAAATGGCAGTTTCTGCCAAGAGTTCTGAAAGAAAAATAAAGCTCTTGCTATGTTCAAGGACTAAGGATTACTGGCAGGTACATTTAAACTTTACCAACTGCATCTAAAAATAACATTGGTTGCCAAAAACATTTTTCATAACCAGGGATATCTTGCTGACAACCGTTGTAATTTAATATCATTAAAATGAAATGTTTTACCAATGTAACATGTACGCTTGAAACCCACACAAGGTTACATATCTCACCAGTAAGAACTTGCAAAAGAATATTAAAACTGACAAAATATTATACTTATTTGAAGAGTACAAATATGTTCACTGCCTTTCAATTTTTTTCTTTTTTAACATTTTATTCCCAGATTCCTATATATTATTTTCAAGTCTAAATTGCTCGAAAAAAGTAATGCTAGTATTGGAAACTTTTTGTCTGGCAATATAAACATATTTAACTAAACACATCACTTTTGCTATGAATTAAAAAAAAACTCACAGCCACCACATTCAACAGGCCAGCTGAATAAGTGGTTTTAGGTCTCAGTATTTAAAACAAAATTGCCTTAGCCACTACATTACAGTTGTGTCCATGAATTCGTCTGTTTTGGTATCATTGCCATTGTTGCTTATGAACATCTTCTTTTTATGAATGTAAATCATCTAGTATTACAAAACTTTTTGTCATGGTCTAAAGGTGATTTCAAACAATAAATCTCATTAGGGAAGTTAAACTCCCCTGTAAAATGAGTAAAAACTTTCTCAGACAACATGTAGCTATTCTCAACCTACATCTTTGAATGATTAAACATCTTTTAATTAAAAAAAAAGTTGGGAAAGATAGCATACAGCTGGGACCACACAGGAAAAGAAGCCCTTGATTAATTTAATCAAACAGATTAATACTCTCCACTCCATTTCAGGGAAGGAACAGGATAAGAATCCACAGGCCAAATAACAAAACACAATGAAAATGTCCTTTTTATGCAAATACTCATAATCTGTTCACTTGTTAAGACAAACTTTTAAACTTTAAGCTACAGACAATTTGATTCTCCATCTAAGTCACTCAGACATGGGCAAAAATCCAATACTATTTTTTTGTTAACAAGCAGGTAGCATTAATAAGTCCAGGTGTTATGACATGGAACTGAAGCAATCTAAAGGTCCAGTTTGTCAGTAAAAAAACAATGTTGCTTGGGTAGGCAGGTCTCAAAATGGATATGTTTTCATCCTGAGCATTTACAGAGCAACCCCCAAGGCACTTGGCCTGAGGATTGTGTAGCACACATCAGATACAGGGATTCTGTAGTAATTAAAAAAAAACATGCTGGTGTGATATTAAAATTGTGGATGTGGAATTCTTGAACTATTACACAACCCAAACCAGAAATGCGGCTATTTTCAATGTAGTAATACAAAATACCTACTGGTCCTTCATTTACTCAGCAATGGCTCCCTTAGTAGGTTGTGATCATAAGTGTGAGATTAGTTTGTATATTAAAATGCTTATTGTATAAAAAATTGATAGCTCAGAAACTAAACAGTTTAGATATGGTTGGAGAAAGGGAAATTATGAAGGTATTTCTGCCAAATTAAAGAAAATGTATGGACGTCAAGATGTATGAATTGCTTATTTAGACTGCATTAGAGAGACTAATGTGGACATTACTAATGGTGAAGAATTAACTTATATGAAAACTACAAACTAAAGGATCTAAAGATAGAAATAAACTTCAGTTGGTTAGTCAGCACTCCGAAGAATAAACCTGTATTGCTTAAATGTTTGCAGCTTCCAGTTAATTATCACCTTTCACTTATCCTTTCATGCATCATCTCATTTGCTAAATCATTCATTTAAATTTGGAAAAGAATATTCTTACAATAAAAGTCTTTCACAACCACCCTGGTCGGTAGTGTCAGCCTTATGGTGGCAAATATCTTTATCAAATTATTTCATTCTCATTTGAAATCTACCTAAACCCTCTTGTAATTGAGATCTTAGTGCCAAAGCTGCTCAAGTCTTCTCCTCACTGGATATTCTGCCATCTTACCCAGCCCAACAAATTATTTAGTGGTTCCTAACTTTTTTTCATTCAACATACAGATATGTACTGTAACTTCTTTCACAGATAACTCCTTCTGTTTCTCACCATCAGATAATCAGCATTATTCTCTCTCACTTTTTAATACTATCACTTCTTCTCCTATGACTTGGCCTCAATGCATATTGTCCTTTAGTTGTGTTTATCACTATTAGATCCATCTGATTTGCCAACTTTTCTTCCTTTCTAGTCACCACCCTCTCATATTTGGATGCAGGACATCATTATTTAACAGATTCATAGATTGTTACTAGACTAACGACCTGGGAGGGGGACTTTCTAAGCCTAGCCAAGTTTTTTTCAAAATAATAAGGATGTCCTGTATCCAAATAGGACATTTATTACTTCAGGAAAACCTGTCTAGGCATAGAAAGGTTCCCTGGGTCATTAGCCTAATAACAACCTGTCTATGTATATACATTGTTTAATCATTATACTGCCATTTTAACCCCCTGATCCTCCCCATAATCAACAGAGATGGTCAACAACACTGAGCTTAGCATAAAGATTGCCCAAACCAGCAGTGCTATGCATACCGGCACAGCTGACTGCTGCTCAGCAACCCAGCATGTTTATTTTTAAGCCTTAAAAGTGAATTCAGTAATGGTGTAAAAAGCTATGATACTGTCTTCTAACATACTGGCAGTGTTTACTCATTTTTGTAATAACTGTAAACCACATGACAAGGAATCTTTGTGAATGCGAAGCATGCTCAATACCCATGGACACAGCATTCCACTGAACCTGCCACTACGTGGTAAATATAGTTCCATGAAATAGCACAGAAGTCATGGTCAGCCTAAACTATCTTTGGAAACTAAAACATCAAGCATAAAAAATGCACTGTATGCTACTCCAGGTATTAGAACCCAATAGACATTTATGCTAAACAGCATGCTATGAACTGACCCATGGGCAGTCCTACCTATTATGAGGACAGTACCAAGCAGCTGCATATAATTGCCCAGCCTTGCGCATCTGCTCGAATTAAGTGCTAGGTAGCAGCACTAATGCATGGTCAGTCTTTAAGTAACCCCAGGTGTTAGTACATGATGCATCAACACCCTGTGGTACCTACTATGAATAAAATCCCAAGTACAGTACCTTTAATGAATGGAGCCCCTAACTAATAATCTCAGGAACAATTCATGAGCAAGCTTTCAAGTATTAAAATGTACTGTGAATCCTGTCTCAAACATTGGTGTGCCTTGGGGCTCCAGCTTTGACTAATGTAACTTTCAGGAAATCTATCTTAACTAGTGATGCCTTCGGTGATATTTTCTTCAAATGCTAGTGTCTATTTTGAAATTACATTAAGCTATATGCAATGAAAATACTCTTAGGCACAGATGTTGCTGCTGTCACATGATAATCATAAGAAAAAAATTTCTTCATAGTTCTATGGGTTAAGATGTGCCAGTAAACATATTCTGAAATCTATACTGGCTATGAAAACAGATAATTGGTTTACTGTTTACTATGATGTTTCCATAGGTCTTTATATTTTTATGATATGGAATCACAGTAGGAATTGGCTTTTGTTGAAAAATAATGCAGGGATATCCACATTACTGTAATCTTTAGCAAATACATTTTCCAATGAAACATCTGTGGTTTACAATCTAGCTATTAATAAATGAGGAACTGCATTTAAAATTAAAAGTAAGAAATCAAGTAATGCTTTTGTCACCCAAAAGTAAATCAGCAATGCTGTGTTTCTAGGAATTCAGTTTTATATAAAACTAATTTACCTTCATACAGATCTGGTTTCCTATAACTTGAGATTTTCAGAAGGAGATTAAAAATCTGACAGCTTTTAAAATTACAATAAGACAAGAGCAATTATGCAGAGAAAATATAAAAATGATTTCAGTGATGAAGGCTTCCTAATAGGTTTCATACTGACTAAATGAATCTACCTTGTTCATTACCAGTAATATCTCATTATTGAAGCTTAATTAAAAACACACACAGTGGCTCAGAATTTAGTTAGGGTTCACTGTCTTAATTACTTTTATCAACTGAGCAATAGTAATCACTTACCTCATATATCCTGAAGTTTCACATTCCTTGCCTTTTATTAAAAGTCTAAAAGTTGTTCAGGCTTTCACCAGCCAAAGTATGTTTTAAAACGTCGATCATATGGTCTCGCTCATATGAAATTCAACATTTTAAAATGTCAAGCATGTAAAGCGAATCCATATATATATATATATATATATATATATATATATATATATATATATATATATATATATATATATATAAAAAATCATAGATATATATGTTTATATATCGGTATATATAAAAAATGAATCCATTGCTTTCCTTAGGCTTGGGCTCAGTCTTGCCTTAACCTGCTCCTTCTTCCTTTTAAGTTTCTTTCATTTTCTCTAATCATTTTGCATATTTTTCTTCTGTCCTCATTTTTCCTAATGTGTGACTTTCAAAAATCATTACAGGTGCCCAGGGAAGGTCTTTTTATTTGTTAGCCAACTATGCAAATTTTTCCTTTCTAAACTCTTTTCACCCATGATCTATGGTATAAGAGCAAATACAGTGTGTGTGTGTGAGTGTGTGTGTGTGTGTGTGTGTGTGTGTGTGTGTGTGTGTGTGTGTGTGTGTGTGTGTGTGTGTGTATAAATGTAGTTTCACCAGTTCATAGGTGATTACTAGGCTGAGGGCACAAAAGCATTTATAAGCCTAGTCAATAATACTCAGCATATGACAATATTATATCTTAATTCCCCAGATTTAGTATCAGGGTAGTGTTTTTTTTGGTGATGGAGCCCTAAGTCATTTTACAGATTGCCTCTGCCCATAAGTTACATGGGCAGCACCCTGGGAATGAATGTATGGTTCACCATCTACTTGTCCAAATTCTTTTTTAAGAGAGTGAGAGATGGGATTTGTTTTACAAAGATTGGATATTTATTCCATAGATGAGGAAGCTTTTGGTATACAAATCTGTCTTTCCAGCAAGTTCTCTTAGAGTCACCAGTAAGGCTCAGGTCCATGGAATGGGTAACCCTCGTATATTTTTTCTTGTGAATATGTAACATCTTCATCAGGGCTGGATCAGATAATGCCTTGTAGGTCAGATAGAAGTAATCTCTCAATAAATATTATGAGATGGAGTAAAGGGATAGGGCTTTTATTTAGTCTGCATAAGACATGTGACTTATACTTTGCATTTTTTAGTGAGAAACCCCCGGGGCCACTCCAATTAGTGTAAGTGTCTGATTAAGAACATGCAGAAGGGTGCATTGTACTCAATTAAGGGCTTGATAAGGACAGAGTACAATGGCACTATGCCTGCATTTTAACTTGACACCATGCCTTTACTTATAAGTTGAGCCACACAGAAAGATTTCCTCACTACCACAGCTACCTGGTGGTCAAAGTTTAGGTTACTATCTGTTTACCTAGGTCCCTTACCACTGGTCTACTTTTATGGCTGTGGTACCAATATTTTAATTTGCAGAGATATCTGTTTTACTGAAGGGTATGATTACGCATCTTTTAGCATTTAGTCTCAGACCATTGTTTTTTTTTTAGCATTTAGTCTCAGACCATTGTTTTACTGCAGTGGTGGTGCTGCGTTGTCGCCTCACAGCAAGACATTGTGCTGTTCGATTCTCAGCTAGAGCGCCTTTGTGTGGAGACGTGTGAATGGGCGTTCCTTTGTTGAAGGTTGTGCATCAGGGCTGGCAAACTCGGCACATAAAAAATCTACTGCCAATCATTAGCGGACTGGAGTTCCGCTATGGTGACCCCTACCCGGGAAAAGCCGAAAGACACAAACAAAAGTCTCAGACCATTGTTTTGGCACCAGTGATTTGTCATTTTTCAAGCCTGTTTGTAGAATGTCAACATTGTATGGGGAATCAATAATTACTCCCAGCTTACAGTTGTCGGTGAACTTGGTTTGTCAGAGGCCCTCACCATTGGCCTTCACTTCAGAGAAGTATATACTAAACAGGAGGGGTCCCAGCACTAAGCCCTGTGGGACACCCTAGTAATAAGTTTCTTATCAGAAGTGGCTTCACCTATCCAAACAACATGTGTCCTGTCAGTAAGCCAGTTTGCTATCCATCTGATGATGCAGGGGTTTATGCCTATCTCAGTAAGTTTATCTATGATGCCCAAGTGGGGGATCATCAGTTTGACTGGGACAGGTACTGCCTCCTCTGTGCAGCTATGAATGTGGTTGTAAAGTGCTTTTGTGTAGAGCTTAGAGCAGGCCTCAGTGTCATCTGGGTTTGGACTTCCTATCATATCCTTGCTAGCTAAAGACCCCCTAACATGTGTCTGGAAAACCACACCTCCTACTTAAATATTTGTATCTAGTTGGGAGCTAACCAGTTGCTCCATGGTGCTTGCATTGATGAAATCCAAAATCCTCTGAGCAAGTGATTTATGGGTCATATAAGTCTCCCAGTTTATGGAGGTGTAGTTGAAGTCACCCATAAGTATGGTATTAGGCTGAATGTTCATAGGTTAGTACTAAGCTAACTGCCCTTGCAAGCCATTTTAAGCCTAGCCAATTATCCCTTGTGAAACTCAAACCCTGCACCTTCTGTTTGTAAGGCAAACACCTTAACCATTAGGCCATTCAAGTAGGTTTAGCTAGGAGGTGTGGTTTTCCAGACTCATGTTAGGGGATCTGTAGCTAGCAAGGATATGATAGGGGGTTGCAACTATAGTTAATTGGGGATAGAGAAGCTCAGGTGAGTCATTTTGCTGGACCAGTCTACCAGTGTACTAGTCCTTTTTAAATATTGAGAGACACCTTCTCTTTTTGTTTTATCCTGAGCTGTGGAGGATCGAAATGTATGAAAGGAACTGCAGCATTTGACAGCTGGGCTGCTTTCCATGGTTCTGAACCATGTTTCTATGACTGCACATATGTGTGCATTCTCCACGATGAGGAGTGCCTCCAGGAAGTGCAGTTCTTTATTTAAACTCCTAGCATTGAGCAGCAATATCTTTAGGCAGTTGTGAGTGATTTTTGTTATGTTGGAGGATTTCACAACTTTGCATAGCCTAAAAAAGGCACTCTGGAGATAGATAAAGACAACTGCAAACTATCTCTGGCAGACCATTGTGGTTTGTTGATTATGTCTTCCCAGGCTGAAAGATATAGGATCCCTTGCTGTGACACCAGAAACTAAGCCAACTGTTCAGAAATCAATCATTTTTCTGATGATAATGTAGCATCATCATCATTGGTGAAGGTAGGATGCTACTAAAAGTTAGATTCATACCCACCTGGGACACATATTCAGAAAGCTCCATCATGTTTCTCTTCATATAGTCCATTGAAGTATGTCTTAGGTCATTTATGCTCACATGAACTACGACTGTGTCATACTTGTACTTGTGGTTTAAAGACCTAAGTGCATGCATGATCTGGTGGATCCTGGAACTAGACAGACAGCTCACTGTGATCCTCTCCTTGTTTAGCCAGGTAAGGAGGACATCAATACCCAATATCTAGAATATTTGGCGACGTGGTGTGTTGTCTTATGTGCTTGGAAGATGGGCTATAATGATTTTCTGACTTATGTGTTGTGTGAGGTGCTGTATTTCTTCAGTGTGTGTGAGGCCACTGATATATATATATATATATATATATATATATATATATATATATATATATATATATATATATATATATATGTAGACAGTCTTACCACTGAGTTATGTAATGTTATTATGTACCACCATTCTGTGATGATACTACACAATATGTAGCCATTAGCTACGTGTCCTTCCTAATTTCTTGCCCAAGGTATTTTATGACCTTCTAACCATAAGTTTTAAGCAAAAAGCAAAATAAAACAGAGAATTTATGTTACTTAATTGCTTAATGTAAAGGTGTACAAAAATACATGCCATCTCATTAGTAATGTTTTCTGTAATATTGTGATCTGTAGTGTAAAATCACAAACACATGTTATGACTGAAGCTTTAAATAATATACCCTAACAAATCTCCCAGGGAAAAAAGATTTTTGTACCTGGTAAGCCTCACTTGTGACCCCTACCTCCTCTACTTATACAGAACCTAGGGGCTGTCCATCATCAGAGATAAGGGAATACACAGCCTCCAAAGCTGTCCTCACAGATAAGGGAATACTCAGCTTCCAGAGCCGTCCTCAGAGACAAGGGAATACTCAGCTTCCAAAGCCATCCTCACAGATAAGGGAATACTCAGCTTCCAAAGCCATCCTCACAGATAAGGGAATACTCAGCTTCCAAAGCCATCCTCACAGATAAGGGAATACTCAGCTTCCAAAGCCATCCTCACAGATAAGGGAATACTCAGCTTCCAAAGCCATCCTCACAGATAAGGGAATACTCAGCTTCCAAAGCCATCCTCACAGATAAGGGAATACTCAGCTTCCAAAGCCATCCTCACAGATAAGGGAATACTCAGCTTCCAAAGCCGTCCTCAGAGACAAGGGAATACTCTGCTTCCAAAGCCGTCCTCAGAGATAAGGGAATACTCAGCTTCCACAGTTGACCTCAGAGATAAGGGAATACTCAGCTTCCAAAGCCGTCCTCACAGATAAGGGAATACTCAGCTTCCAGAGCCGTCCTCATAGATAAGGGAATACTATGCTTCCAGAGCCATCCTCAGAGATAAGGGAATACTCAACTTCCAAAGCCATCCAAAGAGACTAGGAAATACTCAGCTTCCAAAGCCGTCCTCAGAGACAAGGGAATACTCAGCTTCCAAGCCATTCTCAGAGACAAGGGAATACTTGGCTTCCAAAGTCGTACTCGGAGATAAGGGAATACTCAGCTTCCAAAGCCATCCTCAGAGATAAGGGAATACTCAACTTCCAAAGCTGTCCTCTGAGACTAGGGAATACTCATCTTGTAACTTGTAATTTATTTAATTATTTTTTATTTGTTAACCAGGTTGGTCCAGCTCGGTAAGAATTTACCCTATTTCAGTAGAGACCCGAGGGGAAAAGCCCCAAACCGACATACAAGTAGAGACAAGTTTACAATAATACAGAGCAAAACAATGTCATGAACACAATGGATAAGAAAAAAAAAAGAATGTACTCCATGGAATTAAACATAGCTATATACAAAAATATAATAATAAGGGTGTAAAAGGAAAAGCAAAGATAATAAATCTAAGAGGTATGCAGTAAGGGAATTAAGGTTATAGGTAATCATTTGAAAATAATATGGCATTATTAGATTAGAGGCAAGAAAGAGAAATTGTGTATGTGCAGGGGGCCTCAGATCTGAGGATGAAACTAGTACAGGAGTAAAAAAAAAAAAAAATAGAGAAACGTGTATACCTATACAGATAACATTTCAGACAAAATCAATCCACTCCCAAAATGCTCTGGCAAAGATGAGGAAAGGTAATCCCAAGAACAAGCATGGAAGAAAACACAAACATAAGGAAAAGATAAGCATACAAAGCATGGAGAATAGGAATAAAAGGGGAACGCTGGTATGTAAGGCACTGTGAAGGGAGAATAGGGATAAAAGGGAATGCTGCTATGTAAGGCACTGTGAAGGGAGAATAGGAATAAAAGGGGAACGCTGGTATGTAAGGCACTGTGAAGGGAGAATAGGAATAAAAGGGGAACGCTGGTATGTAAGGCACTGTGAAGGGAGAATAGGAATAAAAGGGGAACGCTGGTATGTAAGGCACTGTGAAGGGAGAATAGGAATAAAAGGGGAATGCTGGTATGTAAGGCACTGTGAAGGGAGAATAGGAATAAAAGGGGAACGCTGGTATGTAAGGCACTGTGAAGGGAGAATAGGAATAAAAGGGGAACGCTGGTATGTAAGGCACTGTGAAGGGAGAATAGGAATAAAAGGGGAACGCTGGTATGTAAGGCACTGTGAAGGGAAGCAAAGTGTCATTTCCGATATTCAGCATTTAAGGAAGTGAAGGGGGGGATCAAATCACAACAGTACTTCCTCTGAGGAGCTAACCCTAGACAAATGGGTACGTACACAGTGTTTACAATAAGTCAAAGGATACATATCTTCAAAGTCTTTCTCTAGTAATAATGTCTGTTTGTGTTCAGAATGTATTGGTTTATAAAAGATCATGTATACTTCTGGAGAGATGAAAGACAGAGTCGTTATTAATGTGTGTATATGTATGTGTATGTTGTGTGGTAATCGCTATATCTACCCATATACACATATAAAAATAAATGGATTAGATGTAAATATAGCTAGATGTAGATAATATAGATTTACAAATATTTATTTGTGAGTTTTCTACTACACAAGAAAAGGCTGGTAGTAAATAAAGAGGCACCACTTAATATTCAATCGTAGGACTTGCTTTTACATTTAAAAGTCTTTTCTTGTTTTATCAGCAATAAACAAAAGCCAAAATTGCATCATTACCAGTGCAGACAAAGTCTTTCTTCTGTACTTCTGCTACACTTAAACCCCTCAGCTGAACTGGAGCCATGCAAAGTGTGAATTGTCCAACAGATCTTCTTTGCCGCAGCCAGTCAGACAACCAGGCCAGATGACAGTCACAGTACAAGTTATTAGAGTGCAGGCGCCTGAGAGAAAGAAGAAAAAACATTATTATAAAACAGCAAGTTTTCAATCACATCCAGTATTCTTGAAATGAAAAAGAACCATCACTACCCCTGGGTAAAAGATGTCTATACTAGCTCATAATGATGGTCTGTTTTGCAGTATAAACAACATACAACATGTTTTGACATACACAATAAATGTGAAACAACTGAATTAGAGGTCTAAGAAATTAATTACATTAATTATAAATAGTTTCATACTATTAAGTAAAAGAAAGTTCAGAATGTTAAATGGCCAAAATATGTAATCTGCTCATATAGCAGAGAAAATAAGACAGTTGAAACACTTGAAAAAGAAGGTTACTCTTGTTCGAAACATTTTAAGGGCTAGTGCAATGAATTGTGCATGACAGCAAATTGTGTTACTATGATAATATTGGCATGCTTCTGTGACTGAAGGGGACAGTGTGTCTTGTTTAATGTACACAAAAGTACATTCGGCAACGATGTTGATCGATATAAAATAACTAGTGTCAGTGCTAATCAAGAAAGGGAATCAATAATGACTGCAAAAAAAAAGACCGTGTCAGGGAAATAACAGAAGTAAAATGAAAAGGGTAGAAGAGTTCCACTGTGCTAAAAGAATAATCATTATACAATATTAAATATAACACAATAATGGATGTTATGCAGAAATCCATTAATGGTAATAAAATGCATATGCTATGAATAATAACAGCGATGATAACAACAACAACAACAATAATTATAGTAATAATAGTGATAATAATAGTAATAATAGTAATAATAATAGTAATAATAGTAATAATAATAGTAATAATAATAATAATACCTGGTATCTGGTGGTTATTTTTACTTTGGGGGAAAAAAGATATTAAAATAGTATTAGTTTACCAGATAATGTCTTTGGTGTGCATTGTGGCTTGCAGCTATGAGGTACGTTAATTTTTGAGGCGGTAATGTTATGTGTGTGTGTGTGTGTTTTTGTTTATGTGTGTGTCTGCAATTTTTAATCAGATAATGCAAAGGAAAGCCATCCAGAGTTTGACCTGTGTGCCTGTATGGTTGTTATGGTAACAGTCAGCGACTGCTTCTTAAGACTATCCCTTGCATGTCTTGAGTTTAACTGAATGATAATTATTCATTAAAAGCCAAAAGATAAGACATCTCATTATCATTCGCCTCTGTTAAGCTAACAATTATTTAAATGCCCTTTTAAAGAAAAAAAAATATTTCTGCAGTTATGTTTAGCTCAGTAATTCTTGGTATGTTAAATAAACTTACAAGGCTCTCTAATTTATTCATGACATGGAAACACAGTGATCTCACCAGGACAGTTCTGTAATGAGGAAAAAAACAAAAAAAAACTGTTCTGTACTTTCTGACTTGTACAATGTCCATTAAACCCTAATATACTGTTCATCAGACACACAGTGAGGAAAGTGTTAAATTACAAAGCTGAATACCATTTCTAGAAGGGTTGCATAATGCCTTTTAATACATTTTCAGCTCTGTTATCATACAATGTAAAAGGAATATTTGTCTAATATACCAATGTTTGGTATGATTTTAAAGAACAAATGTATTAAACACCTAAAGAAACATTTTTATCATATCTCGCTCTCTCCAGCAGTACCAATAACATTGTGTGACTGTAAATGTTTTTTTTCTGCTGTGTTATACAACAAAATGGTCTAATGAGAGCAGTGCTGTTGAGTGGTTTCATTTTATAATTAAGGTGTATACCTTCATGGTGTAAGTCTATGGGACACAGAATTATGCTGTAAGTCTATGGGACTCATATTTATGACATAAGTCTATGGTATACACCTACATGATGTAAGCCTATGGGAAATGGATTCAAGATGTAAATCTATGGGACACATATTCATGATGTAAGTCTACGGGGTACACCTCCATGGTGTAAGTCTCTGGAACACAGATTCAAAATGCAAGTCTGTGGGACAAAGATTCATGGGGCAAGCCTTCATGATGTAACTTTATGGGACACAGATTCAAGACGTAAGTCTATGAGACACAGATTCAGAATGTAAGTTTGTGGGACACAGATTCATGGGACAAACCTTCATGGTGTAACTTTATGGGAAACAGATTCAAGATTTAAGTCTATGGAACGCAAATTCATGATGCAAGTTTATGCAACACACATTCATGATGCAAGTCTATTGGACACAGATTCAAGATGTAAGTCTATGGGACACAGAATACATTTTAAGTGTAAAAATTACAATGGCCTTGTCTCTTCACTGGCTTTTAGTGAGCATACTGTGATTTCCTACTTTTGAACATTTTTCACTACCACTGGAAAGAGCAGAAAATTGTCTTTTTAATGAAGTACTTTGATTTTTATTAGTGGCAATATTATACAAATGGCATTAAGGTATGCTTTAACCTTAAAACTGTAACTTATTAGATTACTTTTTTTCAAAATCCTGAAGTTAGTTGCAGGCGGCATGTCCCTGTTGAGCTGTTAAGCTGGTCATTTGTAACTATAATTTAGTTCATTCTTTGAGTGTTTGTGTGGTTACATTTAAAAGGTAGAACATTGGGAATGTAGAATGTTTGATGTGTATAACCTGAATGTTGAACATGCATAATACCGAATGCATGCATTTTTAAGGTAAGTGTTTGTAGAGATTAGGGGTGGGAGTTTGTATGCAAGAGGTCCATCATGTGTGTAGATTAGCATTAGGACTAGTTAAATAGATAGTATATGAGAGTTTTGGTTATGTGTGTGAATTTTTGGGTTAGGATAGGAGTTAAGTTAGGTTGCAGTTGTGTGTGTTTTGTGTGTGTGCTTTGTATTTGTTCTGTTAAGCTACCATGCCCAGTTTACTAATATCTGCTAAATGTACCTGCCTGGACTACATGAAAAGAGACATGGAGGAACTCTTGGATCATGTAGCTCAGGCATGTATGACCCTAGCCCTGAGTAGCATCCTGCCATCGCCCAGAATGATACCACAATATACGGACACAATAATTGACTTCAACAATTGGCTAAGCTTCTGGTGCCATTCTAAGGGGATCCAGTGTCTGTCTGCCTGGGACGACATGATTGACAGACCAAGATGCTTTTCCAGAGATGGCCTGCACCTGTTGCCCCTGGGAATCTGGATACTGGCTAAGGCTCTTGCTGCCCCTATAGTGCCTTTTTTAGGCAAGGTTCAAAAGACAAACTCACCACCATAGCAGGTATAAGCAAGCAAAATCTGAGGGTAATGCTACTCAACGCTAGAAGTCTAAACCTCAAAATGCACTCACTTGAGGCACTCCTTAAAATGGAGAACATCAAAATCTGTTCAGTGACGTTGACCTGGTTCAAGGCTCCAGAGAGCACCCCTGCATTACCAGGCTATAACTCATACCACACCTTTCGGCCACCTAACCTGGACTGAAACACTAAAGGAGGAGGTGTGTCCATATTCATTAAGGATATCCACACCTCCAGGCTAGTTGCTCAGTATAATGCATCCAAAATTATCCAAGTGCAACTAACAGTGGGCAAGACTGCAATCCAGGCTGTAGCTTGTTACAGATCCCCTACCATGCCCTAGTATGGCCACTCCACATTTCTTGATATACTTGGTAATATGAAGGTACAGCCCAATACCCTAATAATGGGCAATTTCAACTACCCGAACATCAACTGGGAAAACTACTCATGTACTCATTTGCGCAAAGCTTTCTGGAATTCAAAATTCCAATGCCCTGGATTAGCTTGTCCATACCCCCCACCAGGGGCAGCAATATCCTGGACCTGGTCATTACCAATAGGGGCAACCGATGTTCCACACCAGAGGTCATATCCTCGCTGGTCAGATCAGACCACAAGCTAATCACCCTAGACATCAATATCCCACCCCCCCCACCCCCTATTAAGGAAACCACCATAAAAAATCTTTTTCAAAGCCAACTTCATGCTTCTTAAGACAGAAGTGGCAAGCTTCATGATATCCATACAGACGGAAAATAGAGGTACGACTGCATAATCCTATACAAATGCACTGTATAAGCAGAGACACAAGTGCATGGATCGTGCCATCCCAAACAGAACCAAGACACTATCCTCCAAAAAAAGGAAGCCAATCTGGTGTTCCCTTGCCATAAACAAACTCTACAACAGAAAGAAGAAGCTGTTGCAAAAAGGAGTAAAATCCCCTGATTGCAGGAACTCCCTGGTCAGCCTGAGTAAAAAGCTGAGATCCCTCATAAAATCCTCCAAACCTAGTTACGAAAATAAAATCGCCACGGATTTTAAAGACATCCACAAAGCATTCTACAGCTATGTTAAGAATCTCAATGGTGACACTCAGATCTGCTCTGAGCTATAACACAATGGCACTAGATATACAGAATCAACTGATACTGCCAACATCCTGGAAGATAGGGAGAGTGCAAACTTCACCCCCCAAAGGGCCCATCACTATACCGGAAGAATACAAAGACCCTGTAATCACGGCTGCGCAAGTAAAGACCGCACTCTCCAAAGCCAAGAACACAGCATCCATGGGACCTGACAACATCCCAGGCTGCGTTCTGCATGAACTACAGAACAAACTGGCACCCCACCTAAGTACCATGTTCAATCATAGCCTCACTTCAGCCTTTGTGCCTACTGAATGGTGCACAGTGATGATTATCCCACTCCACAAAGGGGGTGCCACCACAGACCCCAGGAACTACCACCCCATTAGCCTGATGAGCCTGGTCTGCAAGGCCATGGAATGTATCATCTTGGAGCTTATAAACAAGTGCATAGGTAACCTCCAAACTCTGGACCCCACTCAGTTTGGGTTTGTAAATGGTATGTGTGATGAGACCTTGCGATGCAGGTGGACAGTAAACTCTCCTTTGATAATCACATCACCACAGTATTCAGGAAATACTTCTAAGTGGCACACCACATCACAAAGGGGTTCACTTCCAGAAAAAAAAGAGGTCATTGTTTCTCTCTACTCATCCCTTATCAGACCCATTATAGAGTACAACGTCCCATTTGGCATGTACCTCACAAGACATCTAAAACAACTAGAAAGGCCACATAATTACCTCACTAAGAGGATTACCAGCCTCAAAGAGATGCCATATGCAGACCGTCTCAAAAAACTCCAGCTCTACTTCATCGCTTATCTCTTACTCAGAGGTGACCTCTGCCTAACATACAAAGCCATGTCAAACCCAGATCTGTTGGACAGGCTACACTTAAAGAAACCACAATCCCTCTGAGCCATATGCTCCAGGGACCTAAACCTTGCCACCACAATAAACAGAACATGCTGGAGGGATAGATTCCTGTCCCACAGACTTCCCATGCTCTGGAACAGACTACCCATTTATTTCAAGCAAAGCTCCTCATTAGCCCTCTTTAAGAAAAATCTCGACAATTGGATGGGAAATAGGGATCACTTCTGTGGCTCTGCTAGACAAGGGTGCAGGAAAATAACTTACTTGGGTGGCGAAAGACAGGGGACTTTTTTGGCTAGGCTTATATAGGCCCCAAGGCTGATAGCCTAGTACCTACCTATGACATCAGCTGTCTATATACAGAGATAGTAAATTATTGCTTTAGTCAGTGATATCACTTCCTATACATGTCAATAACCCCCCCTCTTTTTTTTACATCTTTGCAATTTGGCCTTTTTACCTTTACATTGTACATCAAATTCTTTGTTCCTCCTTTTATTTTTACTATGCTTAACTCTCCATCTGTGTGTTCCTTTCTCAAATTATTACTTGTCAGATATACTGCACTGCTCATATATTAATTATTAGTTAAATATACTCAAGATGTATTCTCTTTGTATTGTTGTAACTATGTATATATTCTATGTGTACTTGTTATTCATGGGGCTTTTTCTCCCCAGGCCCCCAATGAAAATGGGCTCACCAAAGCCCAGTGGACTACCCTGGTAAACAAGTGCAAATAAATAAATAAAGTGTTGTAGTATAGACTGCTCCTTCTGTCTTGCAAAGTTCCATTTCAGGACTTCTGCATCATCATGTGTATCTATTCTGCTGCATAAATTTATACCATCAAAAATTAATGTTTTTTTTTTCTCAACTTATACAATACCATCCATCCCTATGGTGAAAATGCCTATATTCTGCACTAAATTTTGTGGTATCCTTTCACTATGAATCTCTGTACCTTCTTGTCCAGACAAATTTGTACACATCCCACTATACTGTAACCCTTTCCTTGGCTGTGTAATGTGCTCATTTCCAATTTGCCATATGTTGTATGAGTTGCTGCAGTTCTCATCACCAGCAAGGCACCAAACATATCACAGACTGTACTATCAGGGAAGGAAACCTAGTCCACAATACTACCTATGTGTGCAGAACAATTACCAGCTTTGCCCTGATTTTAATAGGCTTTACCCTTGCAAGTTCCACAAAAGGCACAATTGCCCTATTTGATAACTGTATCTCTCAGTGTCTTTAATGAAATGATACATTTCATAGCTATTCTCATTCCGATTCTGACAGTTTGGTGAATTTTCTTGCTTGTAGACATATTTTCAAAAGACTAGACATTTTTAGGCTATGAATAGCTTTGCTGTTACATATCACTCTGTCTCCCACTGTTTCTGCGCTGCCCCTGACATACCAATTTCCTGCGCCTACTTTTGTTGCTCAGGAACATAACAACAACGTTATTGACAGGAATTTGACAACAACTGTTAAACCATTATAGTTAAGCTTCTGCAATTGTGAAGTGTTTAGGATGACAAACTCATTTGCAATGCTTACATTGGAAGTATCATGTTATAAAATGACTAATAGCTATGGTTCTATGAAAATAATCAAAACTAAAAAAAAAAAGACCAAAATGGTCATCAACCAATGAAAAATAAACATCAGTACAAATGGATCAATAAGATAGAAGGCATACTCCAAAACAGTTGACTTTATTTAGTGTTTATAATTCTGCAATGGCTTCCTTGAATTAAAAAAAAATTTTAAAACACTTTATATAACACACATTACTTGATCTCTTATATACATCCCGTCTTTACTTTTAACACATATGTTATATAATCCTCATGTCTGACTGGCATTTAACTCTATGTTGAATATCATGTTCTTTCTTTCAAAAAATTATAGTCACCACATCAACAGGTAAATATTCACTGGTAAAGAAAAACTTCATAAAGTTCAAAAGTGTTTCAACTATAAAAGTGGACACACAATTATAAATCTTTCAGCTTGAAAAAAGCCACATTTTAAAATAAATGTCTGCAATGCATTTAAAGTTGCTTATATTGCAAAATGTTTAACCTGGGACAATTTTTATGTTAGAAAGAAGATGAATATCAGCGTATTTGTGAACATATTGATAAAATTAAAATTTGCAAGACTTTAGATCTCATTCATCACTGTTTTTTTTTTGTCAAATAACTGAAACACTCTTTTTTTTTTTTTTTTACTTTTGTATAATATTCAAATCTCAGTTTTCTATAAAGCTAAATAACTATGGATTGTATAGGCTTGTATAATCCTTACTTATCTGGATGCAATTCTACCTTACTTAACTACTTAATTATATCATGCTATTCAGTTTTATTTATATAAGAAAATCAAATGAATCAAACATTAAATGATACACCATACCTAATAACAGTGTTAATAGATATAGAACTAACATCTAAAAATAATATAATCTGTGAGAGGCATATTTAATTTATTATGCCTTTTGTGTGGAGTCTGCATGTCCTCTCCGCGGTCGAGTGGGCATTCAAAAGACATGCATTGAATGGGTGTGCCTTCGTTGAAGGTTGGGCATCGGGCTGGCAACTCGACACCATAAAAAAAAAACAACTGCCAATCATTAGCGGACCGGAGTTCCGCTGTGGTGACCCCTAACTGGGAAAAACCAAAAGACAAACAACAACAACAACATAAGATCATATTTATTGTCTACATATTCATGTTTTATAAAGTGGTAATGATGCAATATTTGTACCAGGCAATTTTCTTTTACGTTAAACAAATTAGTGTGTGAAGCATCATATAATATATATGCATGTTTTATTAAAAATCTACAGGTTATTCAAACATGCCATAACGGTAGAAAAAAATATTCCTTCTTGCAGCCAGCACATTACTTCACAGGTTAATACAAAGCAACATGTACATTTGGATACAAGGCTGCATATTTTATTTATGTAATATTTTTCTTTGATAGCTTAATACTAATTTCTTTTGAATTAATACGTAGAAAATAAAAAAAAGTGTTCTCTTTTTTATAAAACATGATTACTTTGTATGTGCATTTTATGGCACTTGGCAATGGCTTCTAAAATATGACATCCAGTAATGACAATGCTATCTTTAGAGGCACAAAGAGGATGAATACAAATAATGTTTTTAAAGGTGCCCTTTCATCCATGCTTTCTAAATTAAATTTCCAACAAATCCTTTTAGAGCAGGTCATCATTCATTTCTAGCAAACATGGTTCTGGAATTCAATAAAAAGAAGACTTTTTTATAAATGCCCTTTATGATTTCCTTCCCTTTTTTTTTTTTTTGCTCTAATTATGGTGAAGGGGGATTAGTCAATTTGTGTCTCCAGGGAGCCATACAGAAAACCATCTAAGAAATTAAACCAAAGAAAGAATGGCAGTACGTACTGAGCAGTCAGCTGATTGATTGATTTCGAGCCGGCAACAGACTATTCAAGACCATTAGGGAAAACAATAAAAATTCTCCTTAATCAGGTAAATTAGTGCTGACTTCCATTAACTATTAATGTCATCCTCTGAAGCAGAATAGAAAATGGTAAGTAAATATAAATCAGGCCCCACCAGGAATCAAACTGTCATATGTTACTTGATAGACATTGCTGCATCTTCTCATTCCAGTGACTTCAACAATCCAGCAACAGCTTTCAGATGCAATTTCTTGGAGACAGATGCTGAATAACAGGAGAATGGCACTGACATGTATGTAAAACATCTTAGTTAGAATGAGAGAAAACACTGACATGTTACTGGCATGTATGTAAAACATCTTAGTTAGAATGAGAGAAAACACTGACATGTTACTGACATGTATGTAAAACATCTTAGTTAGAATGAGAGAAAACACTGACATGTTACTGGCATGTATGTAAAACATCTTAGTTAGAATGACAGAAAAGAAAAGTAGTGATGCACTATGTTTTGCTTCGGACTGAATCGACCGTCATCATGCAATTAAAAATTATATTTTCAAAGAACATCCTTTTTCTTCTGTATTTTCTGCAATTGGAATTACATGGGCACATATACCATTTCATCTTTGCATATATTATTTTCATTCTAATAAATATTTGCACAATTGTCATAAATATTTTTTAAGATCTCTTCTTGCACTTTTGCCTTCCCTACACTCTCTCATGTGCTATTCCATTTCTTTGTGTACAAGTTGCTCAGCTGCGTTATGATTACTTGTTCACTACCTTGACTTTTCCTCCCCTACAGATTGACTGCTGACACTACAGTGCAGCATAAGGGGGGTGTTGCACTCCTGAGTGTGTTATCCTTCAGATGAGACACTAAACTGAGGTCCTATCTGCTTGGGTTGGTGGTAGCTCAGGTGGCTCTAAAGATACCATGACACCTAACAAAAGACTAAGGGAAGATCCCTGATGCCATGGCCAAACATCCCCTACCACGATAAGTACTACTTAGGGTCTTCTCTGTAAAGAGGCTACTAGCCAAGTGGGGCTAACCTGGTCAAAGAATAAAAAAAAAAAGGCTATCTTGGACAATATCAAGACTTTATCACTCTGCCCTATATAACTAGCACATTTTTTTTCTGCTGATGTCATATTCTCATAAATATTAGTAAGTCAGAGTTATGCATGATCCCTTAATGCTGTAGTGATCCACATAAAAAGAGAACAATTTGAGGCGCTGAACAGCAAATACATGAAAGATGAAAATACAGCAGTTTGTAACTACAAAATTTGGAAACTAACCAGTATAGATATGAAAAGCTACAAATAATTTTATCTGACATAAGCTGTACGTGCAGCCCAGCACGGTAAAAGAATCTCCCTGTTTTCCATCGTGGGGAGGAAGAATAATTAATAATTGTGCTCAGTGTCCATTTACTGGGAAAATACACTGCTGCAGTCATACACAGCTGCTTGACTTCACTTATTGCAAAAAATTAAACTGGAGACTAGTTTTTGTAGGCTAACAGACTTCAGCAAACATTGTCAGCTTGCATTAATCTGACTGCCTTCACATAAAGCAGACCTTTAGTTAAATCACATTTCCTCTCATCTACTATTTGGTTTGTTTATAAGCAGCTTTTTTTTATGTAAACGTAGAATCAGATACTTTAAACTTGTGAAAAGCATATTATGTACCACCTTTTTTGAACAAATGGAAATTATAATGTTTCAACTTACACATCCTAGTTAATCATAGCTATTACACTTATTTCTAGCAAATCCACATAAAATTTTATCTGCTAACATTCAGCAAAAATATTTTTGAACAAGCAAATTCTACTTGTGCTAGTCCTTGTGTATATAACACACTGTTTCTCTATATGATAAAAGAAAATGATGCTGGAGAGAACCAGGCACTAGTACTGTACGAGTCTATCCAAAATGACATGAGATACTAGTAATGACATGGCAGGAACCAGGCACTAGTACTGTACGAGTCTATCCAAAATGGCATGAGATACTAGTAATGACATGGCAGTCAGATACACAATATTAAGTGTACAGAAATGGAACATGGCATTACATGGTTGGATATGTACCAAAAAGGAGAGGGGCATTAATAGTAAACTCCGTATGTACCCTGTTCGTATTATAGTAAAGTCTGTATGCACCCAGTTTGTAGAATACTCAAGTCCATATATATCCTGTTCATACTCACAACTTGTTCTTTGTGTTATAGGACTATTTGTGAACAATTTACTTTTCTGTGGGTTTGCACACACCCAGGATAGTGTGATGGCAATCATGATTTATTCTGTGTTGGATAACACGTAGCTGAATACAGAGACTGTCATTAGTATGAAGAGAGTATAGCTTCCAATGGACATATGCAATACTATACAGAAGGGAAAAGTGAGTTATTCAGCTGTATTTCCACTTTTCTATGCATACAGATTCCCTAATAAATGTATTATTTTATTACTGAGCTTAGTGCTAAATATCACTATAAGCAGGAATCTATTAGCATGGATTCATGATCTAAACCTGTTAATGCCTGACATGCTATTGTGTGTGCAACATGTACCTGTTACATAAAACTTACAAGAAGTAATCATTTACATATTCTGTCTGAATAGTGCAGTTTCTTTTATTTTCCAGTTTGTGCTTTACTAAGCTTAACTGATAGAATTATGGTAGCCTGGAGGGATACATTACAAATGTAGCAGATTAGCAAAGTGAAGTTCAGTAAAGTTTCTAATCATGAAGCCTGGAAATGTATTGCTTTCATGACACACACTTGCATACTTCCCTTTTCACTGTGCCATCAAGAAATCTGGCATTACATTTAGGACCATTAAAATAAAATCAGGGATGTGTGCATTCATTATCCTATTAATTACTTCTTGCTATAATAAATCCATATGTCAGTGTTATGTTACTAAATTTCAGTACAACTACAAAACTGGAAGGATCATATTACATGCTCAGTAAGGGAAGGAAGGCATTGTTACTGATACAACTTTTTCTTATCATACCCCTGAGCTGCCCCTGATTTTTCCCATGGTGCAACTCACCATCAGCTTTCATGGCCTCTTCTCCTCATTTGCCTCACCTACCTGGGCTCAAACTGACCCATATCCTGGGCTGCTGAAAAGAACAAGGATACCAATGCAGGATGATATTGCTACCAGGGAGGGGGATCTCTAACTCCAATACCCTTGTAGCAATCATGCCAGTACCTTAATCACTGCCCTCAAAAGGTACCTCCAATGATTGAGAGTTTGCACAATCTCCTGATTAACTCATTCACTCCAATGGAGCTCAGGAAGTTTGCACTGTAACTTCCAATGGGCGGAGCCTAAGCCTTTTGACAGAATCAAATTATGTCCTCACATTTCAAACAAATGTTCATATCTCTGGAACCACAGGGATTATGAAATAAGTATAAATGGCAAACTCTTCAGCACAAACTGTTTTTATAGTGGTAGTATTCTTTACCTTCTAGGTCTTAAACCCAATGTTATAAGTCACAGTAAACACAGTCGCTATTACATTTGTAATATTTTGTAAACAAATTACAATATCTCAGCAACCACTCAAGTTACATACATACTGTCAGCAGCATTTTATTCATCTAGTTGGGAGCTTTCATGTGAGGCTAAGGAGTTCTGTCTGTGTTACTTGGTTGTCGAGATATGTAGAAAAATGTAAAAATTATATCTTATATAAATTAATATCATAAAAACAACAGATAATATCTATTTAGCTGCACTAGACAGAGTTCAGATATTAATGCAGTTGAATTTGTCATTGTGTAAGCTTTAAGATGAAATTTTTTAAAACCTTGCACATAGCATGGTTTTGGAATTACTGATGCAAATATGAACAAGCAGTATTTCGGTCAATATCACTTCAGCGAAGTGACAGTTCAGCGAACAGCATTTCATTGGAAGACCCCTCTTTATAGTATATACCAACTCCAAGATTGTACTACAGTGAACAAATAGCAAATTTCCTGATCCTCATTGTATCGTGATCTCAGTATGAACAGTTTGACGAGCAGCATGTCCGATGTAAGTGAACCGAAAATGCTGTATGCTGAACTGAATTTTTGCTGAAATGATATAGACCCTAATATATCATACCTAGAGGCATCAGTAGCAGTTAACTGCAAATGCACCTGGAGGCATCACTCGGATATAATGACTTAAATAGCTCCTTGCTTATGCAGCATGGAGCTCACCTGGTACATAGTCTGATTATTGTAATGAGGCTAGGCTGCCTCTGAAGATAAGTGAGCTAACAACAGCCCCTCACTCTCATCTTAACCCCATGACCCCTCCAACACCAGTGCCACTAACTGAACATGGGTTTTCTGGGAACCAGTAGGGGGTTTATCCCACTATGCCATGGGACCACTTGGATAGCTGCCTCTTATTTTGGCTTAAAATTTTGTTCTCCATTGTCTATAATTTCTCATTAGAAACATATGCAAAATAAATGTAGTTCTAAGTTGGCATCTTCTTCAAATTAATTTTGTGTCTTAATTGGCACAATTTATTTTGAAATTCAGTGTGTGTGTGTGTGTGTGTGTGTGTGTGTGTGTGTGTGTGTGTGTGTGTGTGTGTGTGTGCATGGATGGGGTGGAAAAGCAAGCATCTTGACATGATAGTTAGAAAAAAAGGGGACTATACTTAAAAACAGTCAAGTCAAGCATTTAAGTATGCATAAGTACTATGAAATGATTGTTATTTGATTAATAAACCATTAAAGCCTTGGATATGTAGGTTCATAGGTAGGTACTAGGCTATCGGCCCAAGGGCCTACGTAAGCCTAGCCAGCAAGGCACCATAGCTTAGGCCACCCAAGAAAGTTATTTTCCTGTGCCACTGCCCAGCAGAGACACAGAAGTGATCCCCGGGGTGTATTTCTTATTTCCCATCCACTCATCAAGATTTTTCCTGAAGAGTGCTAATGAAGAACTTTGCTTGACATAGATAAGTAGCTTGTTTCAGAGTATAGGAAGTCTCTGGGACAGGAATCTATCCCTCCAGCGTGTCCTGTTTATTGTGGTGACAAAGTTTAGGTCCCTAGAGCATGTAGCTTGGAGGGATTGGGATTTCTTTAGGTGTAGCATGTCCAACAGCTCTGGGTTTGACATAGCTTTATATGTTAGGCAGAGATCACCTAGGAGTAGGCGATATGCTACGAAGTAAAGCTGGAGTTTTTTGAGGCGGTCAGTGTAGGGCATTTGTTTGAGGTCAGTAATCCTCTTTGTGAGGTACTTCTGTGGCCTTTCCAGCTGCTGCAGATGTCTTGTGAGGTACATTCCAAAAGGGGCGTTATACTCTATAATGGGTCTAATGACAGAAACTTTTAATATGGTTATCACCAGCAAACTCCTCTTCCATAAAATAGTGAGCAAGTGATGGGAAGACCAACAAATAAGACGCTTACCGTACCAGACCAGTGACCACTGAAGAGTGACCTTCAAATTACTTGAGGTTTCCACTGGTTAATGTGCAGCAGTAAAAACACTCCCCCCTGTGCTATCCTTTTCACTTGGAAAAGAAGCATTAGATTATAAACCATGGTTTGTATATATGTACACATGCACACAATGGAAGGGGTAGGCAGTAATCTACAGAAACAATAACAAGGCATCTATTACAAGGGGAAAAACAACTAAATGAACCTTCTCATATATAACAATTTTTATTTGACAATAAAAAGCTTGGTAGAAATAATACTGATACACAACAGCATTAATCACATGGCCTTTTGTAAGAAATGTCTAACAGAATAGTAAAAATAGCTGAAATGATTGTTTCATTAAAAATGTTTCACACTTTGTTTCACAAGGTTTTATGGAGTATGCTAAATCCCATCACCAGAGTAAATAATATCTGCACTGTGCTTGGGCAAGCATTGTTTTAATGGCAAAAGGCACATAAACTATAGCACTGTGAAACACATGCTGCAACTTGGCTTTAAAAATTACAAGGACCAAACAACAAAAAGATATTTATCTAAAGATTTAGCAAAGCTGTAAAGAGTATTTAAATACGCCCACTACTTTGCTTACACATAATCCACTCTTCTTCAGGTTCTGAAATGCAAAGGTCAGGTGAAATTTAACCACAGTACATTTCAACTGATTTTCTGTCCCTTGGTTTCTTAAAATTTAGATTATGTCATAATTAACTTGTTATATTAGTTGCTCAAACTCCATCAAGAAAAAAACATGGCCCTTTTGTAAGAAGTGACCGCTTCACTACCTGAAAGCAATTGCCTTGAATCACAGACCACAAAATGTGTTACTGTATGCAACAGTAATGAATGGATTATAGCAAAGCAGTGATAAAGCAGGCTTTATATCAATACCACACACCACAATTCCAGAAAAAAACATTTTACTTACAGGGTTCTCAGTTTTGGCATGTGGTTGAAACTGGAAACGGAAATGTGGGTAATGTTGTTGTTGTTAAGTGTGCTAAAAGAAAGATGAGAAAAAAAGAAAAAATCTGATTAATCATTTATGTTTTTCTATTGTGCTCATGCATTATTTACAGTAACAAAATGATTCACACTGAGAAATAAATCTGTCTAAGTCCTGAAAGGAAGATATCAGAGCATGTATTCGCATACATCTACAAGTTACCACGTGGGAAGATCTAAGGGGGTAATACACACTGTAGCTGTGTTCTGTAACAGTAGGAATCATTCCATTTGAAATGCAGCAAAGAAAAGCTCAAGAAAGCAGTTGGTCAGAAGCAAAGGGATTTCTGTCAAATGCCTGGAACACTGCAGCTCTGGCCTGCTTAGTTCTTGAGAACCTGCAGGCAAAACAACATTAAATATTCAGTTCCCCTGAAATACAAGTGACAAATAGAAAGTAACTTGTAGGCTAAAACATATAGAAATGGACATACTGGTACATAGATACTGCTTCATCAACTTGTTACCTATAATTGTGTACAGGAACAAGAAGGGAAATAAGAAATCATTGTGTACAAATCAGGTACCCATCCTAAGTATATCACCTTTGCTATGCAGCAGAAATTCCATCACATTTTGTGGATATAAAATGTTTACACACCCCTGTTAAAATGCCAGGTTTCTGTGATTTAAAAAAATGAGACCACAAAAATCATTTCAAACTTTTCCCACGTTTAATGTGACTTAGAACCTGTATAATTCAATTGAAAAACAAATCTGTTAGAGGGAAAAATATAAAAAAGTAAAAATGTATAATAAGCTGGTTGCATAAGTGTGCACACCCTTAAACTAATTTATTTTATTTATTTATTTCAGTTTGATTACCGGGGAAGTCCACTGGGCCAAGAAGTGCCCATTTTCAGTGGAGGCCCGGGGAGAAAAGCTCCAAGAACAGTATAATACAATATAGGTTACAGAATAAAGCTCCAAGAAAAGTATAATACAATATAGGTTACAGAATGCAAATAAAGATTACAAAGTAAAAATACATACAATATAGTTTGTAAAAACAAGTAGGGTTAATACATTTGAGAGTTGCAGAGAACTTGATGGCAGATTTTTTTTTTTTTTTTTTTTTTTATTGAATCAATATTTATATGCTTACAGTCACTTAAAGTCTGTTAGTTGTAGTTATTTTGAGAAATTAGAATAAGTATGAGAGTATAGTGGAGTAGGAGTAGGAGTGCTTAGTTAGGGGTCGCTATGGAATTTAAGTGGGGTGAAAGCAGGAGCATTTCCATTTGGAGGATAGGTGAAGAAAAAGTTGAGTTTTGAAGGATTCAGTGTTGGGTATAGTCCTAAGTGAAGTAGGCAGAGAGTTCCATTTTTTACCTAGTGAGAAGGACAGTAAAAGCTGGCCAGCTGGTCGTCTCGGTTTACTAATGGAGATTAGGTTTTGGTTTTCGGATCTCAGTGATCTGTTAGGGATGTATAGAGGAAGGATGTCCTTTAAGGCTGGGCATTTATTAGGGGAGAATATTAGTTTGTGAGTGGTGGTTAGTTGTAGATAGTCTAGGTGATTAGGGAGTTCTAGCCAGTTCAGAGAATGAAGGCTGTGGCAGTGGTGACTTGATGTTTTGGATTTGGTGGCAAATTTAGAGATCTTATTATAGCAAGCTTCAAGCTTAGAGGTGTTGGTAGCAGACAAGTTGGTTAGGAGAGGGGCTCCGTATAGAAGGGAAGGTAGGAGGAAGGATGTTGCCAGGGTATGCCTAGTGGAGTTTGAAAGGAAGTGATTGTTCCTATATAGCATACCTAGCTTTTGGTGGGTTTTCTTAATGTTATGTTGTATGTGAAGATCAAATTTGAGGTGTTCGTCTATGGTGATGCCAAGGAGTTTTGCAGAGGGGACCACTTCAATGGCAGTGTTAGTTTGGCTGAGAACATTGAAAGTGTTTTTGTCCAGAGAGGAAACTTTGGAGGGGAGAAAAATTAGTATTTTGGATTTATTGGAGTTGAGAGAAAGGTGGTTTTGGTGCATCCAGTTCTCTGTGGTGGTAAAGGCTAATTGGGTTTTGGTCAGTTCAGGAAGGTTTGGGGCAGAGCAGACCAAGGTAGAGTCATCTGCGTATTGGATGACTGTGGTGTCAGGGATGAAGGTGTGAAGGTTGTTTATGAAGATATTGAAAAGCATGGGTCCAAGGATGGATCCCTGAGGAACACCAGTAGATGTAGGCAAAAAGGAAGAGAATGAGTTCTTCCATTTGACTGCTTGAGATCTATCAGATAGGTAACTGGAGAACCAGGAAAGAGTGTTTGGGGAGAGTTTGAGATTAGCCAGATGACGAAGAAGGTGTGTGTGGGAGATGGTGTCAAAAGCTTTTGAAAGGTCTAGCAGTACTGTGGATACAATGAGTCCAGAGTCTCGAGCTTGATTGATAGTTTCTAAGAAGGATAGTAGTGCAGTTATGGTACTGTGGCCGGGACGGAAGCCATGCTGTGTGGGTGTAAGAATTGGTGGTGGACACATTTTTCTAGAATTTTAGATATTGGAGAGAGTAGGGCGATAGGGCGGAAGTTAGAAATAGAGGTGTTTTTGCCTCCTTTGTGAAGAGGTAGGATGTAGGCTGAACGCCAAAGTTTGGGTACGTATGACTCAGTTAAGGATCTATTAATCAGAATACTAATTGGAAGGGCGATACTTTGTTGAAGCACCATTTGATTTAATTACAGCATTCAGTCTTCTTAGGTAGGAGTCTATCAGCATGGCACATCTTGACATGGCAATATTTGTCCACTCTTCCTTGCAAAAGCGCTTCAAATCTGTCAGATTGCGAGGGCACCTCTTGTGCACAGCCCTCTTCAGGTCACACCATAGATTTTCTATTGGATTTAGGTCTGGGTTCTGACTGGGGCATTACAAAACTTTAATTTTCTTCTGGTGAAGTCATTCTTTTGTTGATCTGTATGTATGCTTCGTCGTGTTGAAAAGTGAAATTCCTCTTCATCTTTAGCTTTCTAGCAGACACCTGAAGGTTTTGGGCCAAAAGTTGACTGGTATTTGGAACTGTTCATAATTCCCTCCACCTTGACTAAAGCCCCAATTCCATCTGAAGAAAAGCAACCCCAAAGCATGATACTGCCACCCCCCCCCCCATACTTCAACTTGGGGATGGTGTTCTTTTGGTGATGCAAAGTGATATTTTTGCACCAAAAGTACCTTTTGGAATTGTGGCCAAAAAGTTCAACCTTGGTCTCATCAGATTAGAACACATTTTCCCACAGAATTTTGGGAGACTTGATGTATCATTTTGCAAATTTAAGCCGGGCCTGGATGTTTTTCTGTGTAAGAAAAGGCTTCTGTCTTGCAACCCTACCCCATAGCACAGACATATGGAGAATATGGGAGATTGTTGTCACATGTAGTACTCAAACAGTACTTGCCAGAAATTCCTGCAGTTCCTTCAGTGTTGCTGTAGGTTTCTTGGCAGCCTCCCTGACCAGTTTTCATCTTGTCTTTTCATCAATTTTGGAGGGACGTCCAATTCTTTGCAACATCACTGTTGTCCCATATTTTCTCCAGTTTTTGATGACTTTCTTCACTGTGTTCCATGCTATATCCAATGCTGTGGAAATTTTTTGTACCCTTCTCCTGACTGATACCTTTCAACAATGAAATCCCTTTGATGCTTTGTAAGCTCTCTGTGAATCATGGCTTTTGCTGTAGCAGACAACTGAGTAAATGTGAGGAAAATCCTACTAGGACAGCTGAACTTTATTTGGGGTTAATCAGAGTCTCTTTAATTGATGGCGGGTGTGTACCCAAGAAGACTGAATGCTGCAATTAAATCAAAAGGTGCTTCAAAAAAGTATTAGTTTAAGGGTGTGCACACATGCAACCAGCTTACTGTATGTTTTTTATATTTTTCCCCCCTAACAGAATTTGTTTCTTTTTTAATTGAATCATACAGATTATAGGTCACATTAAAGGTGGGAAAAGTTTTGAAATGATTTACTGTGATCTTATTTCTTTATATCACAAAAACCTGGCATTTCAACAAGGGTATGTAAACTTTTTATATCCACTGTATATCATTTCAGGGTGTAAGTGAAATATCAAAAGTCATCACTCCTTTGTTAACTCCCTGTAGATGTAGGATCATTGTTTTTCCACACTCCCTGTCAATTGCATACCCTTGCATTTTTGAGGTGTCCATTGCATTTCCTTACATTTTTCAGGTGGCCATGTGGAAGTATGACATAAATGCACAAATACGAGCACTGGGACACAAAGGTTAATCTGTCTTCCCAAGGCTTCCGATTACTGGCTAAAACTTTATCCACTCCTTAAGAGTCTTTTTTAGGAAATGCCAAATAGACAAACTTATCGACCCAGCAAACAAAACACAAAGAAACCTAATGGCACTACGGTTCAGTGCTAGAAGCCTAAAGAAGAAACTCCATCCCTACAAGCTATGCTTACTCTGGAGAATATAGACATCTTTGCTGTTACCGAGACATGGTTTTACTCTACAGAAAGTACTCAGGCAGAGCAAGGCTTCAGTGCCTTCCACACATTTATACCATCAGTGACACAGACAGGGACAAAAAGTGGAGGAGTGTCATTCTACATTAGCAACAAGCATAACTGTACATTAGTTAAACAGGATGATGTCCTGGAATTTATCCACATGCAAATCACCATAGACAAAGTCCCACACCATAACATATACTAGCAAGTTATATGTCACCATCTGTGTTTCCAGTATCCCATAACTCATAACTAGACAGTAGAGAGACTCACCATTAAACCAAAAACCCTGTTCATGGGAGACTAACTATTCCTGTATAGACGGGGAAACACACATTGTCACACAGGCACAATGATTCCTGGACTTTATTAACAAAATAACCTTGACCAGATAGTGTGCACATCCCCCAGAGGTTCAAATATAATGGACTTTGTACTCGCCAACATGGGGAAGCAATGCACTCCTCCATACCCCCTCCTAGTGTCACATCCTCATTGGGTCAGACCACAGAGTTGTCTCCTTCAAAATAAAAATCAACTTAGTAATCCAGCAAACCCTGCAACAGGAACTATTCCAAAGCAAACAACCTCCTATTAAGTGAAAGTCTGTCAAAATTCAGTGTCCTTCCAATTCCTGAGTTCACATCAGCCTATGTGGAATTGCTCACAGAGACCCTGTACAATCATGTAAATGACTGTGTATAGACTTCTTCAAAGTGAATAAATAAAAGTGAAACTCTTCAGTGCAAACTCACTCATTTCTAGAGTTGGTCAGTACAAAGACTTTTAAATATGGAATCATTTTAGCGACAGAAAATAAAGTAAGAAAATCAAATATTAAATCCGTCATGGTAAAAGTTCACCCTGCTGAATTTCACCTACAGTTAACACAGAAAAGGTGACATATGAATAGTAGCTTATTGTCCCTTACTTTTATATAGCCCGTCCTGGAACTTTTACATAAAGTAAAGTAATTTAATTGTCTTACTGCCTATTAAATGGGGTATTTTATGATAAATCCATTATGGCTGGCAACATGCATGTTGTACATGTTTCTACTTTTAGAGGAATATCCCAGCATCGTGCAGGTGAAAGAGTTTTTTTTTTCTATCCCTAGCCTATGTTTTGGGAGAACTCCTTTCCATTAGAAACACTAGGGGATGCTAGAACTTCTTCCAATTTGGTACCAGTTTTATTGTCAGTACATCAGCTAACAACTCTTTTACTAAATTTGCTAGCACAAGCAAGTTTCTGTTGGAAGGTGGGCCTTAATGTTACCATACTAACCCACACATGAACTATTCTAGGAACAAACCTTGGCAGAGTAACATTTGCACTGTGTCTTTTGCTATGTTCCTTAGTAGGGCTAAGTAAATATTGTTTTTGTCCTTTGTTCCCCTTAGTACCATGAACATTATGTCTTTTTCTTATGTTCCTTGGTACTGCCAGGAACGTTATGCATTTTAACTCCCCCTTCAGCAGTGCTTAGCACATTAAATCTGTTCTGACATCTCTTGCAACATTGGCTGCATTATGTTCCTTAGTGGGCATTACTTATTTCCTTGTTGCCCTGCAGTGCCATGTACATTATGTTCCTTGGTTGGCATTACTTAGTTCCTTGTTGCCCTGCAGTGCCATGTACATTATGTTACTTATTAGGCATTACTTACTTCCTTGTTGCCCTGCAGTGCCGCATATATGTTCCTTTGTTGGCATTACTCATTTCCTTGTTGCCCTACAGTGCCATGTACATTATGTTCCTTGGTTGGCATTACTTACTTCCTTGTTGCCCTGCAGTGCCATGTACATTATGTTCCTTAATAGGCATTACTTACTTCCTTGTTGCCCTGCAGTGCCATGTACATTGTGTTCCTTGGTTGGCATTACTTATTTCCTTGTTGCCCTGCAGTGCCATGTACATTATGTTCCTTGGTTGGCATTACTTATTTCCTTGTTGCCCTGCAGTGCCATGTACATTATGTTCCTTGGTTGGCATTACTTATTTCCTTGTTGCCCTGCAGTGCCATGTACATTATGTTCCTTGGTTGGCATTACTTACTTCCTTGTTGCCCTGCAGTGCCATGTACATTATGTTCCTTGGTTGGCATTACTTATTTCCTTGTTGCCCTGCAGTGCCATGTACATTATGTTCCTTGGTTGGCATTACTTACTTCCTTGTTGCCCTGCAGTGCCATGTACATTATGTTCCTTGGTTGGCATTACTTATTTCCTTGTTGCCCTGCAGTGCCATGTACATTATGTTCCTTGGTTGGCATTACTTATTTCCTTGTTGCCCTGCAGTGCCATGTACATTATGTTCCTTGGTTGGCATTACTTACTTCCTTGTTGCCCTGCAGTGCCATGTACATTATGTTCCTTGGTTGGCATTACTTATTTCCTTGTTGCCCTGCAGTGCCATGTACATTATGTTCCTTGGTTGGCATTACTTACTTCCTTGTTGCCCTGCAGTGCCATGTACATTATGTTCCTTGGTTGGGATTACTTAGTTCCTTTTTGCCCTGCAGTGCCATGTACATTATGTTCCTTGGTTAGCATTACTTACTGAGTTGTTGCCCTGCAGTGCCATGTACATTATGTTCCTTGGTTGGCATTACTTAGTTCCTTGTTGGCCTGCAGTGCCATATACATTATGTTCCTTAGTGGGCATTACTTATTTCCTTGTTGCCCTGCAGTGCCATGTACATTATGTTCCTTGGTTGGCATTACTTACTTCCTTGTTGCCCTGCAGTGCCATGTACATTATGTTCCTTAGTTGGCATTACTTACTGAGTTGTTGCCCTGCAGTGTGAGTACATTATGTTCCTTAGTAGACATTACTTAGTTCCTTGTTGCCCTGCAGTGCCATGTACATTATGTTCCTTGGTTGGCATTACTTACTTCCTTGTTGCCCTGCAGTGCCATGTACATTATGTTCCTTAGTGGGCATTACTTATTTCCTTGTTGCCCTACAGTGCCATGTACATTATGTTCCTTAGTGGGCATTACTTATTTCCTTGTTGCCATACAGTGCCATGTACATTATGTTCCTTAGTGGGCATTACTTATTTCCTTGTTGCCCTACAGTGCCATGTACATTATGTTCCTTGGTTGGCATTACTTACTGAGTTGTTGCCCTGCAGTGTGTGCACATTATGTTCCTTAGAAGGCATTACTTATTTCCTTGTTGCCCTAGCAATGCTAAATGCTTTTGATCTTCCCCTATATCCTCAACATTAGAAGTATAATAATATTTTTCCCTATATACTCTGTACTGCCAGGAACATTATGCATTACGTAACTCCCTTTATTCGTCAGCTCTACCCATTGCAATATTTCTTTTCATTACATATGGTGCTGACTGTATTATGCCATTTCCCAACTTTTCCATCACTGTCAGATGTGTTATGCCTTTCCCTTATGTTAAAGGCAGTACCTGGTGCATTATGTCTTTTCATAGAGCTCCTTAACAAAATCAGGTGCGCTCTGAATTTCTTTATATACCCAGCAATAGTAGGTGCATTACTTTATGCTCTTATGTTCTTCAGCTGTACCAGATATATTATGTCCTTTTACTATATCCCCAGCAGTTCACCATGTACATTTTACATCTTTTCCTCAGCAAAATGAAATGTATTCTGTACATTCCTTACATCTTTAGCAGCAGCAGATGCATTACATCTTTTCTGGTGTTTCTCAGCAGTACCAAGTGCATTGTTTCTTTTCGCTATATGACATTCAGCAGTTCTTGGTGCTTTAGGTCTTTTTCCTTACATGTCCAGCAGTGGCATGTATAGCTACCACTAAAGGCTTACGAAGGCAGTTTGGTGAGTTTGATTAACACCTCTGTAACAGAATACTTGTACTCCTATTACAGCATCAGGGAAGTTATGCATACTTGTCATTTTGGAGTTATCTTCTAACCAATGCAATTCACTTTGTCAAGTACTTTCATCTTGTGGAGTATGCATAATCTAATTTTACGTTCATTTTTATATATCTTGTTTAAGTGGTTGAACAAAAATATATTTTGTACTGATAGAGATACAAGTTTTGTCATAGCAAAGGTACAAAGATTTAGTTGATGCAAGAAAAAGTCAAGTAGAATAGTGTCATGTCCCACAGTGTATATACGTACACTTTGTCAGTCTCTATGTATTATGTCCCACAATGTATATACGTACATTTTGTCAGTCTCTATGTATTATGTCCTACAGTGTATATACGTACACTTTGTCAGTCTCTATGTATTATGTCCCACAGTGTATATACGTACACTTTGTCAGTCTCTATATATTATGTCCAGGGGCGGCTCGTGGCATAGGGCTGCCGGACTGCAGCCCCCTCAAAAAGAAAAAAAGAAAGAAAAAGAAATGAAAAATAAAAAATATTTTTTAAAATTCAGGACGCGATGCGCATAGACCGAGTCCCGGCTTATCGGTCTATGCGCATGCTCAGGGCCGTCCCCATAGGGGACACAAGGAGCGCCTGTGCACTTGTACAGTGCACAGACCCGCCAGGATTATGGGACGATCCGGACTGCAAGAGGAGCAGCAGGGACTCGGGACAGTGCCTCAGGGATCTCGGCGTCGGGAAGGAGCATGTGGATCTCGGGTCTTCAGTATTGGGAAGGATGTATGGATTGTACGGACGTAACTCTGGATGTATTCATTCAGGATTCAGGTAAGGTGCCTTTCAATTTACAATGTTTATTTTTCTTTGTGTATGGTGCTTGTGCTTTACTGGGGTTTGTGTATGGTGCTTGTGCTTTACTGGGGTTTGTGTATGGTGCTTGTGCTTTACTGGGGTTTGTGTATGGTGCTTGTGCTTTACTGGGGTTTGTGTATGGTGCTTGTGCTTTACTGGGGTTTGTGTATGGTGCTTGTGCTTTACTGGGGTTTGTGTATGGTGCTTGTGCTTTACTGGGGTTTGTGTATGGTGCTTGTGCTTTACTGGGGTTTGTGTATGGTGCTTGTGCTTTACTGGGGTTTGTGTATGGTGCTTGTGCTTTACTGGGGTTTGTGTATGGTGCTTGTGCTTTACTGGGGTTTGTGTATGGTGCTTGTGCTTTACTGGGGTTTGTGTATGGTGCTTGTGCTTTACTGGGGTTTGTGTATGGTGCTTGTGCTTTACTGGTGTGTGTGTGTGTGTGTGTGTGTGTGTGTGTGTGTGTGTGTGTGTGTGTGTGTGTGTGTGTGTGTGTGTGTGTGTGTGTGTGTGTGTGTGTGTGTGTGTGTGTGTGTGTGTGTGTGTGTGTGTGTGTGTGTGTGAAAATGCCCCAGGTGCTTATGGTGGTGTGGTAGGGAATGCCTCAGGCTTGAACCCTGTACCCTGTATGCAGGTGTTAAAGACTTGAGTTCCCTACCCACCACCATTTGTAAAAAAATTTCAGATTTTTACCTCATATTTGATCTGATCTGTTCCTCATAATATCTGTGGTTTGTAAATGTTGTAATGCTTGATATTTGATGGTGTAGTAGTAGCATTGTTGCCTCACAGCTGCAGGTTCTGGGTTTGATTCTTGGCTGGGGTTCCTTCTTTGTGGGGTCTGTATCTTCTCCCTGTGTTTGTGTGGGTTTGCTTTTGTGCCCTCCCATGTTACAAAGACATGTCTGCATTATTTCTTCCTGGGCCTCCGCTGAAAATTTGTTTATTTGTTCCAAGTCAGACTGTCCTGATTAAAAATGTTAAATAAAATTGATAGGCATTTGAATTTCAGACTTAAGGGTTTCTGAATGTTTAATTCATTTGATGGTGCAGTGGTAGTATTGTTGCCTCACAGCTATAGGTTTTCTGGTTTGATTCTTGGTTGGGGTGGCTTCTGTGTGGAGTCTGCATCTCCTGCCTGTGTTTGTGTGGATTTGCTCTGGTGCCCTGCCATTTTACAAAGATGTGTCTGCAGTTTTAATCCCTCGTCTCTGCTGAAAATTGTTTTGTTCTGTCCGCAGTAAATTTGACAGGCATTTGAATTTCAGACTTCAGGTTTCTGAATGTTTAATTCCTTGCAGATTTGATGGTGCAGTGGTAGTATTGTTGCCTCACAGCTATAGGTTTTCTGGTTTGATTCTTGGTTGGGGTGGCTTCTGTGTGGAGTCTGCATCTCCTGCCTGTGTTTGTGTGGATTTGCTCTGGTGCCCTGCCATTTTACAAAGATGTGTCTGCAGTTTTAATCCCTCGCCTCTGCTGAAAATTGTTTTTGTTCTGTCCGCAGTAAATTTGACAGGCATTTGAATTTCAGACTTCAGGTTTCTGAATGTTTAATTCCTTGCAGATTTGATGGTGCAGTGGTAGTATTGTTGCCTCACAGCTATAGGTTTTCTGGTTTGATTCTTGGTTGGGGTGGCTTCTGTGTGGAGTCTGCATCTCCTGCCTGTGTTTGTGTGGATTTGCTCTGGTGCCCTGCCATTTTACAAAGATGTGTCTGCAGTTTTAATCCCTCGTCTCTGCTGAAAATTGTTCTTGTTCTGTCCGCAGTAAATTTGACAGGCATTTGAATTTCAGACTTCAGGTTTCTGAATGTTTAATTCCTTGCAGATTTGATGGTGCAGTGGTAGTATTGTTGCCTCACAGCTATAGGTTTTCTGGTTTGATTCTTGGTTGGGGTGGCTTCTGTGTGGAGTGTGCATCTCCTGCCTGTGTTTGTGTGGATTTGCTCTGGTGCCCTGCCATTTTACAAAGATGTGTCTGCAGTTTTAATCCCTCGTCTCTGCTGAAAATTGTTTTGTTCTGTCCGCAGTAAATTTGACAGGCATTTGAATTTCAGACTTCAGGTTTCTGAATGTTTAATTCCTTGCAGATTTGATGGTGCAGTGGTAGTATTGTTGCCTCACAGCTATAGGTTTTCTGGTTTGATTCTTGGTTGGGGTGGCTTCTGTGTGGAGTCTGCATCTCCTCCATGTGTTTGTGTGGATTTGCTCTGGTGCCCTGCCATTTTACAAAGACGTGTCTGCAGTTTTAATCCCTGCTGAAAATTGGTTTTGTTCTGTCCGCAGTAAAATTGACAGGCATTTGAATTTCAGACTTCAGGTTTCTGAATGTTTAATTCCTTGCATAATTGATGGTGCGGTGGTAGTATTGTTGCCTCACAGCTATAGGTTTTCTGGTTTGATTCTTGGTTGGGGTGGCTTCTGTTTGGAGTCTGCATCTCCTGCCTGTGTTTGTGTGGATTTGCTCTGATGCCCTGCCATTTTACAAAGACGTGTCTGCAGTATTAATCCCTCTGCTGAAAATTGTTTTTGTTCTGTCCGCAGTAGAATTGACCGGCATTTGAATTTCAAACTTCATGTTCTTCAGAATACATAGTAGCACAACCTTTTTCTAGCAATTTTCTAAGTTTATAAGATGAATATTTTAAATTTGTCCCTATTTTTGGGACTGTATTCCCCATTATTGGCTTCGTCCAGGTTTTGTGCTAAGGTTGACAGCTATGGCAAGAACTGAATTCACTGAATATGGACTGTAGAATTGTGCATATTTACTGATAAAGGTGCACTGTAGAATTGTGCATATTTACTGATAATGGTGGACTGTAGAATTGTGCATATTTACTAATAATGGTGGACTGTGGAATTGTGCATATTTACTAATAATGGTGGACTGTAGAATTGTGTATATTTACTAATAATGGTGGACTGTGGAAGTCTGAGTAGACTTTTTATGATAAATGTTCTCAACTGGGCAGTTTTGCCATTATGGGTGCATATGTTTTGTTTCATTGCTTACTGGAAAAATGTTCAAAACAAATTTAAAACACCCTCTAACAAGTGTACTGTATTGTACAAGGAATATAATTTTAGTACAATGAGGAAGGTGTATCAAAGAGCACATGTATGTTTCATATGCAAGGGGCCTATGATTCAAAACAGCCCAAAATTAATCTTTATCTGCCACTGGCAAAATGTATTTTCTTTGAATGTGGGTTTCAATGAATGTGAGTTTCAAGGGCAGAGAAGTTTTAATGCTAAGTTTTCATTGTGAGACTGCATTGCTTTGTTTAACAGATTACTTAATGTTTGTGCTGTAAAATACAAAATAAAACTTTCAAATGAAGTCCAATCATTGAAGTAAAGCAGTATGCACATTAGTGTTTATGGTAAATGGAGTGAAATAGCCAAGTAATGGTTAATTGGAATGGCTGCAGAGGCTCCAGTTCAACCATTATTTTGTCAGGGGAAGGGCAGCAAACTCAGACAGGCCCAGCTGAACTATACCTCCCAACTGTCCAGATTTTCAAAGAATGAATAGATTTTTGCTTCTTATTTTTGGTTTGTTGTTCATAAAATTTGTAGTTTTAATTCCTAAATGATTTGCCAGAAGTCACTAAATAATAAGTTTCAGACTTCATAACCTTCATAAAAATGCATGTTAAAGTAAGAGCCGTTCTATCAACTGTCTCAATTTATACAAGAGCAATTTTTAGTACTGTTTATATGTGCCCCAAATATATTTGGCCTTGTTCAGATTTACTGCATTAACAGGTTGAGAGGTACATGCAAATAAATTGCTTTATAGAATTAGGCATAGCCAACCTCTCAACTGTCCCCAATTTTGGCTCAAAATGTTGCTCTTCCCCTAATAATCCCTCCAAGAAAATAGCAATTTTGGAAGAAAACATGGAGGGTTTACAATTAAGAAATAACTGTAATAATCAAAGTTATAGATTACTTGAAATGCATGTAGATTCTTTTATTTTGTCAGCTGCTCAAGGTAGCAGTACTAATATTAAAGTGTCCCTTCTTTGACAGGTAGAAGCTGTATTGTGTGTCTATTTTATATTTTTGCATCACATTTTTGGTCCATTTTTCATAAAATTGTGTTTTTGGCAAATTAGTGACAAATCACTAAAGACTGAAGTTAGAAAATGACAGACATTTGAGTTTCAGATTTTATACCCTTCAGAAAATTCATACTAATGCAAGACCTATTCTATTATCTTTCTAAGTTTATTAGAGCAATATTTAAAAATTGTCCTTCTTGTTGTGCCTTTGTCCCACTTCTGTGTATGGCTTTGTCCAGATTTCTTGCTCTTGAAGTTGAGAGGTATGACAAATGTGTCAGGGCCATCACAGTCAGCCAGAGAGATTTCAAATTGTGACATGCTTGTTGCACCCCACTCCCCATGTAGTGACTCTGGATGTGTCCAAGCAAGGCAAGGAGTAGTTGTATCTACCTTGGATGGGGAGGACACACTGCATAAGTACTACAGTGGCTTTTCATCTGTCCTTGATTTTGCAGAATGGTCTGGTTTCTGTCATATTTTTGTACTGTTGATTTATGCTTATTACTCAAAGTGCCTGTTGCTCTGTGTTTAAGTAGCAATGCTTTAATGACCATAAGGTAAGCTTGTCTGACATCGTAAGATGCAAGTAAGCTTTAATAAGCATACTGTTAAAGAATTGCCAACATTGAAAGCCTTTCTGTTGTTGCCATGCAGAGAATACTTGACTAGATAATGTATAAGCCTTGGGTATTAAAGGACAGGATTCCATTATTTTAAAAAGCTCATTACACTTGTTGGAGACTTCCAGTCATCTCTACAGGCTTTACCCGTAAACTAAACAGAATGCCAATCATGTGTGGTCCATAACCTGTACAGTAATCCTTTAAGCAATGTATCTTGAGCTTGTTTCTTGTTTGCTTTTCATTTTTACTTTTATCATGTTTTCCCATGAAACGTTGTCAGGCAGCAGGTCTTTTTGGATAAGAAACATTTTTACAAGTGGGGCATCACATAGATTTCTACTTTCAGCATGTTGCTTGGTACTTTAATAAAGCTGAATATATTATAATTAGAACTGCAGTGCAAGGAGAAGTAGTTTGAGTTGAGTGCTTCTGGTTTTTCTTATACTTGATTTTGACTGGCATTCCAGTAATGTATTTAAAAGTAATTTATTTTTCATGCCTCACAACCTTTTGTTTCCATCTAGATATTAAGTAAGCTGTCATGCAGCCAATGCATTGAAATATTTTTATTCTTCTACACTTATTTTTGTCTTGATTGGACTTTCATAATGATGGTTTGCCACCCAGGGCAGCGTATTTAATTAAAGTTAGTTTTTTTGTGGTTTTGTGCATAGCTCCTCCCCTTTGTGGTTGACCACACCCCTTCCCTTTGACCCCGCCCATTCAGCGTCTCCTGCAGCCCCCCTGTGATTTGAAGTCACCAGCCGCCACTGATTATGTCCCACAGTATATATATATATATATATATGTACACTTTGTCAGACTCTATATATTACGTCCCACAGTATATAAATGTAGACTTTGCCAGTGTCTATATGTTATGTTGAGATCTAGTCTTTACTGTCTTGTTAGCATTATGCAAGTTACATGGCAAATGTTCTTTTAATTGTTTATCTGTCTATATATGCATTTTTAAGGGGGGGGGGGGGTTATTCCTGAGAGAAGAACAGGACATCTGATCACTTGCCAAATGACAAGATGCCACAGTTTGTAAAGGTTCAACATTTGTCCTGCAACTATTAGGTCACTTATGCTAAAACAATGTTCAGAATACCCTCTGTATCAATTTTTTCTACCCTTGCCATCATTTTCAATAAACCCATGTGTCTGTTCTGTCTAAAAAATGCCCTGCAGTATGACAAAAAAACTTTCATTTGTGCATTATTTCAGGTTTTTATCTGTTAATTATAGCAGCCTGTACCTCACATAATTACAGATGACAGCGTTATGCCTGAAAATGAAAAGGTTGCAGACTCCATTCATACGGCAGGTACTGGAGATTCTCCCACTAAAAGCTTAGCTTAGTTCTGCTGCTGGTAATGAAGTGTAGTGGGAAGGAGAAGGCGAAGTGGTGTGTGTCATAAAAGTGAGGTCCACTCATCAAATAGCAGTGGTAATAATGTCTGAAGATGTGCCAATGCTAAGCAAAGATCATACAGATATTATCCATGCTCTGACATCATTTTCTCCCACTGGGGTAATCAAAAATGGACCATGATGGTCAGATTTCTACCTAATGAACAAAAGACAAATAAAATAAAAACATAGGCATTCACATGTTTATCTGGGAATCTAGTGTCCTCTCGTCTCACTCTGGTTGTCTGGGAATATCTCCTTCCATATTCTCCTGTACTTCTCTGAGAAGAACAATAAAGCATGAAGAGTCCACTCCAAGCAAAATACACAGACACACACACGGGTTCCCTTCAGAATCTCGAACTACTGAAATCCCAAATTTCAGTAGCTCGAGACCAGAAGGGCAAAAGTGCAGAATACCAAAACCCCAGAAGCGGGAAATTCAAAATCCTGAAGTTCGGAGAGTTTGAATTAGCGGTTCTGGTGTTATGGTGTGTGAGTGGGTGGTTGGAGATGTAAGTAAGTGTTTGTGTTTTACGGGTTTTGGGTAGGGGCTTTAGTGTGTGTCTTTGTGTTTTGTTAGTGTGATGTGTGTGTGCGAGGGGAATGTAGCTTGTGTGCTGGTGTTTTTGTGTGTTTGTCTGTGTAGTGTGACCTCGGAGTTAGTATATTTAAGTAGGGGGGGTTGGCGAGCGCAGCCCCCCACATGGAGGGTGCAGGGGTGCTTGCCCCCCTGCTTGTATGTAGGGTAGGTGTTTGTGTATGTGAAGGGAGGTGTATGTTTGTGTTTGTGTCTGCGGTATGTTTACTGTAGAAGTTGCAATTTTAAATTTCATGCTTCTGGGGTTTCGAGTTTTTGGATTTTTTGTCTTCATGGTCTCGAGATTCTGAAATTCGAGACTTCAGTATTTCAAGATTATGAAGTGAATCCACAGACACACACACACACACACACACACACACACACACACACACACACACACACACATAAAGAGATGCACATCATAAATATGTCATCCAGTTATTTGTCAATGACAATCTAAATGACATCCATTGTACAGATTTTTCAATCATTACTCAAAAAAAATAGAGAGAGAGAGAAAGACAGAGGTTATTTTGTTAATAAAGTGTAATTTTCATTTATGTGAATAGAGCTTTACAGACTATATTAAACTGTTCCAAATGAAAGCTTTCATTCTTCCTTGGCGTGAAACAAAACTTCAAATGATGAGCACTGAAAAATGCATTGCTTAATTTCATGTTTAAAACTTTCAGCCCTGACTGTATTCTCAGATGTTTATTTATTTAACATTTGTTGACTAGAAAAGTCCAACTAGGACAGAGCCTAGCTTCAAGGGAGGCATGGGGAGAAATGCTCCAGACACGTCTTTGGAATGTGGTAGGAAACCGGAGTATCTGGAAGAAACCCACGCAAATGCAGAGATGCCATGCAGACTCCACACAGAAGGCACCCCAGCTGAGAATAGAACCAGAGAACTTCTTGCTGTGAGGTAACAATTTTAACTACTGCACCACTGCTTCGCCATTAACATGAATAATCTAACTAGGGTCCCATGCAGCCAAAGCATGCCTTCTGATCTTACTTTGCTTGAATTTCAGCAGACAGCATAGCCCTTCTTTATCATTTAAAGCTAAATTCCAAGCTATCACAGAAAAATTTTACTTACTAAAATAATATAAATACATCTGTTCTTTGTTGCTGCTAATACGTGTTGCATTTTTAGACTTATTTGCTTAATGGTATGAATAAGGGCTACACTTTGCAAGGTTTCTGCAGTCAGAAGGACCTCACTCACTATAAATAAATAAAGCTGTTTTCTTTTTGTTAGCACAAAGTCTTGCTCAGAGATGGGTTACAAACTTGATTACCCAAATTCTTCCTGTTTGCAGACAAGCAACGTCACTATCCTTGTCACTGACCTCCTAATTCAGTCATCAGTGCAAGCCTTTGATGTATCTGATCTCAGCAGAAGCCAAGTGATAAAGCTGCTTTCAGGTTGGCTGGAGCTGTAGTGAAGCTGGACATGCTAACAAGCCTGACATTTCCTTCTGTCTCCTTTGATTAGGACAATGCTTCATCAAAGTATGAGGCACTGCTATGCATATAATCTGTATGCAGTGCATCTAGAGCTGCATATAATTGGTAATAGCACCAAGATATCAGTCAGATTCAAGCAATCTTTAATTGCAAATATCAGCCAATACTAACATCTGAGAAATAACGAATAAGGAAAAGATTACCGGCCAGCAATCCAGCTAAATAACTTAATGAGCAGTCATTCCACTTTCAAGATTTTATTACAGTTCATACCAGTTCTTTGTAGTGTGCAATGTCTGATGCTGTCTTTTAAGTGTTCCTTCTGGAATACAAAACGTGTTAATATTATTTAATTCTTCTTCTTCTTCTTCTTCTTTCGGCTTTTTCCCGGTTAGGGGTCGCCACAGCGGATCACCTTGTCCGCACATTGAATGGCAGTGGAGTTTTACGGTGTCGAGTTGCCAGCCCGGCGCCCAACCTTCCACAGAAGGCACACTCACACGCACACCTAGGGCCAATTTAGAGTGTCCAATCCACCTGCAGCATGTCTTTGGGATGTGGGAGGAAACCGGAGCACCCGGAGGAAACCCACGCGACCACAGGGAGGACATGCAGACTCCGCACAGAAGGCACCCCAGCCGAGGATTGAACCGGAGAACCTCTTGCTGTGAGGCAGCAATGCTAACCACTGCACCACCGTGGCCGCTCTGTTAATATTATTTAATTACCATTTATTAACTTGTATGAGCTTCCAATTAGACTATACAATATTATAATATAGGCTGTATGAGCTATGTGTGGTTTGCACAAAGGTCTATTCAAGGTGCCGCTATGCGATGATGTACACAACCAGTGTTTATCACATCTATAAATGGTTACATTGAATGATAATAGTTGAGCATATGCAATGCATTGAGCCCAATGTATCAGGGAACAATATGTTGTAAATAAAATATTTTCTCTGCTGGATCTACTTTATTGTTTACTTTATTTGTGTTGAAGAAATCATGTTCCCAGTCAACTTACGAATAAGTTAATAATTAATAATCATCTCCTGAATGTTTAGCAGAAAGGATAAAAAAAAACACAGTACAATGCCCCCATCCCATAGTGCAGAGGGATATAGCCTTTACCGTGACTCAGATGACCTATATTATAACAGTGGGCATGACAATTGGAGGGAGAGGGGTGGGAGGACTGGAATCAAGTGTCACACAGCACAACCATCTTGGGAGGGGGAGAGGGGGTGGCTTGGCTCACCACTTGAGGGACACGTAGTAGAAGCTATGGGTAGTGCAACCCATTGAGTCTGGGCCAGAGGGGTGTGCTGCTGTTGTGCTGCACAGTAGGACAGAAGAGAGTCATGTGAGGAAGGTCATGTGCCTCTCTCTTTACAGAGTGGCAGCTTTGTGTCCTTCACAGCTGCTACTAGGGTGGTAGGAGTTCCACAGGGCTGGAATAGGGAAAACATATGTCAGTACAGATGATGACTGTGACCAGCTTTCACTTCACATGGAGTGGGAAGGGTTGCAGAGGCTTGTACTCTGGTGTAGGAGCAAATAGGCCAATAAGTCATTAAAACTGATGGTTAGCAGACAGAAGGAGTATATAAAAAAGGCACAGTATGGTCATGCTGTGCTCAAAGCACAAATCTTGGATCTAATAAAACCTGCAACAGTATTAATTAGTAAATCACTATTTTTTTTCTGCTAACATCTTTGCAATTTTAAATTAATAGGTAATTTCAGTTGTCTTAGTCAGTGCTTTATGAATAGAGTCGATGTTTAATCCTGTGACCATTCAAGGCTCATTTTGTTCAAGATTTGGAAATCCTCAAAGAAACTTTGTTTGCCATCATAGAAGATCAAGTGACCTATTCATGTTTTGCATTGCCACATAACGTCAGTTAGCATAATAATGACAGTGGCTTCCTCAAAATGCATGTTTTATGACGCCGCTAAGCTGAAGGTCAGTAAACATAGTCAAATCATTAAAAAATCAGTGGTCAGCCATAAAAAGCAAATAATCTGCACAGGTCTTGTAACTGCAGTTCTACAATGCTGAGTAGTATATGAAGGGGCAAATGTCAAAAAATAGCACCCCTGCTACCTGGGTCTATCTTCCAGTTGTCAAAGATTTTACTGAACAAAATAATTGTTACACAACACAGAAAAGAGGTATTGTATTTAGCACATTCTTAATCATTTACCCACCTTGAAATGTACTGAAAGACAGCACAATGAATACCAGACAGAGGAAACGTTGCAAAGAATATAAAATATATTACACCTAGCACAAAGGTGTTCTTAATCACTTAACTAGCTTACATGATATGTCCTTTATCTGAAAGTCTCTCCACAAGTCCTTTGAATTACTAGCAGACAGGATGAAAGCATTTCAAATACTGTAGATAAGAAAAGAAATATAAGCATAAATATTTTCTTATTTAGAAAATATCAGACAAAAGTGATGCATCATTTTGACTGTATGGATGTGTTCCTCCGTTAATATGAAGGAATGGTCAGTGTGCATTAAATGAAGAAAGTTACACTGTGAAATTAATTACTGCATGAAATATGTGGCAGAAAATTCAAAGGAAAGGAAATGGAAGGAAGAGAAATTTAAAAAGATGTAAATACACAACTTCCTTGGAGGCAAAAGCTTGCATACAAACACAGTTGTCAGGAATTTCCACACTACATTCCTCACACACTACACCTACCACACACACAGATTGTCTTATACTGATGCACTTAAAAAAAACCCTTCACAAATCTCAAAGACCTCCAAAGCCACCTAATAGCAAGACTACTCCTTAGCAATCACTAAAACACATGCGAAAAACACCACCAAACATCTCACATAAGCCTACACCCAATGGGCCCCCATAAGTAAAGTCCATAAGGGAAGTATATCCTTTACCAAATACTCCTGTCATTGGGGACTCCACTGATATCCCAATCACCAGGTTAGACATGGAAAAGATAATGGTTAGTTGCCTATCTAGAGGCAGGATGTGCAATACCATACACACACTTTAGTCACTGCATCCCAGGAACCAATAAGGTTCTGATTCTATCATTGTCTATGTGGATGTAAATGACCTGAGATATACCTCACTCCATTATATGAAAAGGGATGCAATGGCTCTCTTGGAATATGTGTCACAGATGGGTATGAGTTACACACTGAGCAGCCTTCTACCATCACCGAGGATGACATCACAGTATGAACATAAAATGACTGATTTTAATAATTGGCTTAGTTTATGGTGTCATGCCAGGGGGATCCAATATATGTTATGCATTGGGGGACAAGGTCAATAGATCACATTGTTTTCCCAAGCATGGGCTGCGCCTGATCATCCCAGACTTTCAGACACTGACTAATACTTTATCTACCCCCTTAGAGCTGTTTTTAGGCAATACCGAAAGGCAGGTTTGCATTGTTTCTGTTTTTTGTGGTTAAATTAAACGCTTGGATTATACTTCTGGTGTCTACATCTTCGTACTTCTGCACCTACTTGGTTTTTTATCAGTAACTTTTGTGCAGGTTCCTTTGGTTCAGTTTTAGCAATACCGAAAAGACAAAACTACAATTATAATGAAAAAGTCTCCAAGCAAACTAAGGTGCAGCTGCTCAATGCTAGAAGCCTAAACAAAAACCCATATCCTTCAAGCCTTCCTCAATCTGGAGAATGTAAACGTCTGTGCCATGACCGAGACTTTAAAGCCGTAGAAAGTATTCTGGCAGTGCAAGGCTACACACCCTTTCACACATTTAGACTAACAGCAGCACAGAACGTGGAAGTGTCTCAATCTATGTTAGCAACAAACATACCGCTAGACTGGTTAAAAAGGATGATACTGTGGAGCTCATCCATTTACAAGTCACTAGAGATAAGGATCCTCACGATATCATGCCTAACTACAGGTCACTACCTATGTCACTACAGTTTCACGACTCTTACCAAAACCTACTAGAAGCACTCGCCTTCTAACCAAACACTCTATATGTGGGTGACTTTAAATTCCCCTCTACAGACTGGGAAAAGAACACTGTCTCACAATCACAGACACAACACTTCCTGGACTTTATTAACACAAACACCCAGGAACAGACAGTGCATGCTCAAACAAGAAGATTAAGCATGGTTCTAGTACTCACCAACATGGGAGAGCATTGGTGCCCTTTCCCTCAACACCCCACTGCGTCACATCCTCACTACTGAGGTCAGATCACAAAGATATCTCCTTTGAAGTATAAACCAACTCAGAAAACCCAGCTAAACCAGTAACAGTTAGGACCTATTGTAAGGCAAACTATATTTACTTTTTATTTAACATTTTACTGGGAAAGTCCGACTAGGAGCAAAGCCAATTTTCAGCGGAGGCCCAGGGAGAAAAGCTTCAGATGCCAAAATCAGGAAGAGCAACTCCTTTAAAGACAAATCTTCTCTTATATAACTAAACAAGAAACTAAGAAGTCTAATTTAAGTCCAACAAACCCAACTATGAGGTCAGATTCAGCTATATCCAGTACCTTAAAGGAAACAAACAGCAGTGAGGTGAAGTGGTAGTGAGTACCCCACCTTCACTGATTAAGGTGACATACAAATCTACTAACTGAGAAATCCAGAACAAATTTCACCCAGCACTCCTTCCCAGCTCCACCAGGTGAAATCCTCTCCAAACACTACCCTCAACTATTAGGAAGGATCAGATGCTGGCAGCACTTGCCAAAGCCAAGAACACCACCTGCATGAGTCCCAACAATAGCCTGGGATGCCTCATGAACAGTCTAAAATGCAACGTATCAGGACCATTTAAGGCACATTTCAACTATAGCCTTAAAATGGCCTATGTTTCAAGTGAAAGGAGGACTGTACCAGCCATTCCCATTCTCAAGGACAGACCATCAAATGACCCAGGAAACTACAGACTCATCAATCTAACAAGCCTAATATATAAAGCCGTGGATTGAATTGTTTTAGAAATGATAAACAAGGATATTGGGAACTTATAGACTCTGGACCCTTCCAAATTTTGTTTTATTAAGGGAAGGTCATGCCTACTTAACCTGGTAGATTTCCTTGAGAAGGTCACCGAGGCAACGGCTGAAGGTAAAACAGTGCACACCATGTATTCAAATACCTCACTCAAGTTTTGTTGACAAGCTCTCTGAGCTAGGCATAAATCCCTACATAACTTGCTGAATTGTTGGCTGGCTCACAGGCAGGACCCAAGAAGTCAGGATTTGTGAGACCACCTCCACCAAGTGACCAGTCACCAGCACAGTACCCCAGGGCTACATGCTGGGACAGGTGCTGTGTGGCATCTTCTTCTCCAAAGTCAAGGCTAATGGTCAAGGCCTCTGTCTTGTGAAGTTCACAGATAACTGTAAGTTGTGAGCTATTGCAGATTCTTCCCATGACAACATCTTACAAGAGGGTGTAACAAAGACAATTGATTGGTGCTAAATCATTGCAAAAAACTCAATGCCAAAAAATGCATTATAATGCACTTTCGGAAATTGCCAACTCAGGTTAATTACACCATTGATAAAACACCCCTAAGAGTTGCCCAAGTATTAAGGGATCTGGAAGCATATTTAGACAGCAATCTGTCCTTTGACCAACATGTAGCTAAGATAGTACAAAAATCATTCTATGTCACCCAACTTATAGGTAAGGGTATGGAATCCAGGTCCATGAAAGTTACTGTATTACTCTACTCAGCTATTATCGCACCTATCACTGAATATAGTGTCCTTCTGGCATGTATCTAACTAGATACTTACAACAGTTGGAACACCCATAAAGGCTTCTCACCAGGAGAATTCAGGACATGAATACCCTGTCGTATACTGAACAGCTAAAGGCACTGTCTCTGTAATGACTCTCCTACAGGCTGCTGAGATGGGATCTTTACCTGGGTTACAGGGCTTACTCAAACTCAGCTCTGATAGATCAGTTGCACATGCACTAAACAAAAGCACAAGAAGCACTAGATCCGGGGATCTGAACTTCACTTGTGACATAAACAGAATGTGCTGTAGAGACAGATATGTGCCCTAAAGGATCCATGCACTATTTAATATCTTCATCAAACACATAAAACAGAGTTCGTCCATTGCCCTATTCAAATGAAACCTCAACAATTACAAGGGAAATTCTAATATTACCCCAAATCTGGCCCCCATATCTCTTATGGACAGAAGCCATCAATAAGAAAAGAATTATCTCAACTAATATCCCTCCTACAAAGCCTTATTTACCTCCCAACTAACAAAACACACCCCATGCAGATGCCCATGATACTGGGGACCCAAATGGAAAGGGGTACACTGTTAGGCTTGTAAGAGCCCTAGAGGGCATTAGCCTAGTAACAACCTATGAAAGGCAAACAAACTGCTGATAAATATGGAAGTTAGAGGTATGCATTATAAAAGCAATGACAGTGGTATTAAACATAATGTTTGGGTGTCAATAAATGCAATCCAGTAATAATAATGGGAGATGAATTATGCAGTGAGAATTTAATATATTAATTAATAATTTAGACACTTTGGTTGCTTACAAGAAAGGTGGGTGCAGGCTATATGGTACAGTGCATCACTGCATGTAACATGCTTTTAAATACAAGCAAATTACTAGATCATGCACATTTCAAACAATACGAGAATATGTAATGGAGAGGGTTTACATTATGTAGCTTGTGCAAATGTTCTGAATTCAGACTTCCACTTCAGACTATTTGTTGAAAATGTGTATAATATATATCTAGTGTGTGTGTGTGTGTGTGTGTGTGTACGCGTATGTTGGGGGTAGATATGGATGTGGAATTTCATCAAATTGCAAAACAGCCTGTACAACAAATTGCAAATTAGCTGCCCAAAATGTGCTGATTATTTTAGCGTTAGACTGCACTTCAGAAGGGATCTTAACTATAGTATGATCCTGGAGTTGGTATATATAATGAATAGGTGGTGTAGGGAGTGCTGGGGAGGGTGCCCACTGCACGCTGTTTTTTTTTTCAGGGTTGTGAGGATTGATCATTTGTAACCCATCTTTGTATATTTGTCTATTTGATATTCTTTGGCTTTGATATACTGTTATGCTTATATATCAAGATATGTGTGGGTGTGCACATATAAATTTATATATCTATTTACATACATACAAACACACATACTGAAATATATATAAATATATATATATATATATATATATATATATATATATATATATATATATATATATATATGTATGTTATAGATGGATAAATACATAGATTGGAAGAAAAACTCGTGTTCTACTGAAAGAAAATATTTAGGCTTTCAATTTCTTTCATATTAAAGTGTAAATATACTTATGTTTCTGTAGCAAATTTTGGTTGTTTAAACAATTACAAGATGTAGACAAAATCTGTTAACTGAAATAAGTCAGTTTGCATATAAGATGTTTGTATTCTGTAAAGGGGATTCAACTACATTTTGGTGTTGCACATATCAGACAAAAGGGATGTTTCATCTTGTCCATATGCATGTGTTCCTTTGCTAATGTGAAAGAAGTGCTAATGTGTATTAAAGCAGGAGAGATGCACTGCATGGCTAACACTGTTGGATGTACAAAGAAGCTCCCAACATTGTGTCCTATCAATTTGTCAATATTCCAGTTATTTTAAGACGTTCAGCGAATGTTAGTGTGTCACATATTAAAATTGATTTGAAATACCTGAAAAGTATAAATGTTATTAATAAAATGAAGCTAGAGATGAGTAGTTATTGAGACAGGGTTTCAACCTACCTGTTCCTTGGAAATCACCTATCAAGTTTTCGGACCTACTGATGATTAAGGGGGCTCATCTCTATTAGTCAAGAATACCATCATTGCATGACTGATTCTTTAGTATCCCAGATTTTAACTCTTCCTTGTCCAAATCACCAAAAACAAAATGAATTATCTTTTTATAGTTGTAGTGCACTTTCTATGTCCTTTACTGACTACAATAGCTATTTTAATACTTTAAGCAAAAATCCTGGCCTATAGTTAACCTATGTTTGCAGATGACTCTAAATTGGGTATTTCTATGCAGTTTTCCACTGACATATAACTCTAACATGGATTAAAGTATGGAATGATAATGTTCTCAACTTAAAATAAAAAGAGTAATAACAGTTAATTTGGTAAACAAAATACTTCCACATAATAGCATACAAAGTATCAGTCTACTGCCATAAGGTACCTTTGTTGGTAATTCATTATCTTTGGACTAACATGACTGCACAGTATTTCATAAATACTTCTAGCTGATTCAACAAATTTCCAAAAGCATCTTCTCTACATCTAAAGAAGCCTTAATTTCCCTTTACTCATCTCTTATCAGATGTATTATTGAATATAATGCATTAATTTGCCTGTATTTGTGTAATATGTCACTCAACTTGAGAGACCTTTAATGATTTCTTACTAAAAGAAGCTAAGCTGCCTCAAAGCCTCAGTTATTTGGACAAACTGACAGCACAGGCATGATCAGTTCATATCCCATTGCATCCCCTTGAAGGTACAATTGTGTACACTTACTATAAATGCAGATGTTCGAGTGTATTCACTGTTGCAGTCCTAACATATGGGTTATCCGGCTCACGGTAGCCCTCAGTCAGCCCGAATACCAAAGTCCTCGGTATATGACGTTGGCTGCTGCCGGTTGTAAAACTGATGTCAGAAAGTCAGGTATAAAGGGAGGCAGCCAACGCCATTTCCTCAGTTTTTCTTGCCTTAACTGTCCGGAGCCCCCAAAAGAAGGCTAACCCAGGAAGGAAACACCCTGGAAACATGTCACACAAAAAATAAAAATATGTAGTCTGTGCTTTAGGAAAAAATGAGGAGTGGAGGGTGCAAAACCAGGACTGCAACAGGGAATACACTCGAACATCTACATTTATGGTAAGTGTGCACAACTGTACTATGTTCTTCGTGTTTCACTGTTGCAGTCCTCACATATGGGTTGATTACCAAACCCCAGGAAAAAAACAAAGGGGGAGGAAGGATCACAGATTAAGAGTTGGTAAGAAGGCCCTGCAAACCTGCAGAGGCAAAACCAGCCCTGGATTTAGAAAACAAGGGTAGATTGTAATGCTTTGTGAAAGTATGGACAGAAGACCAAGTAGCTGCTTCTAGAATGTCCTTAGTAGGCACACTTCTCAGAAAGGCTGCAGAGGTAGAGGCTGCTCTAGTAGAATGGATCCTAATACCCTGAGGGGGAACCTTTGCATGCTGCAGGTGACAAAAATGAATACAGTGAGCAATCCACTTGGAGATTGTTTGTTTTGAAATAGCTTTACCCTGAGCCCCAAGAGCAAAGCTAACCAACAGCTGTTCAGATTTTCAAAAAGATTTAGTCATGTCCAAGTAAAATCTCAGCTGTCTATGCACATCAAGAGAGGGCAGAATCCTTTCTCCTATATTTTGGGGATTGCTGAAAAAAGTAGGCAGGTGAATAGACTGGTTAAGGGTTAAACTGGAAACTACCTTAGGCATAAAGGAGGGATTAATTCTCAGAGAAACTGTGTGAAAAATAATGAAAGGTTCTACTGCCATTAAAGCTTGCAGCTCAGATACCCTTTTAGCTGAAGAAATAGCTAAAAGGAAAGCAGTCTTCCAGGATAGAAATGTCAAATCTGCAGAGGCAGCTGGTTCAAAGGGAGGCAGAGTAAGTTTTTCCAGGACAAAATTAAGATCCCAAGCAGGAGTAAGAGCTCTTCTGGGAGGTCTAAGATTACTAGCTCCCCTCAGGAACTGTTTCATCAAGGGGTGAGAAAAAATGGGTTACTCAAAAGAACAATGAGCCAAAATTACTGAAGAGTGAATTCTGATTGAAGAAAAAGAAAGTCCACCATTAAGCAGTCCTGCTAGGTAGTCAAGAATGAGTGAAAGAGAAGGATGAGAAGAGTCTTCTCCTTTAGCCAGCATCCAAGAGCAAAATCTCTTCCATTTATCTGCTAGGATTTTCTGGTGCTAGGCCTCCTGGCCTCATGAAGAACTTCAACCACCTGTTGGGAAAGATTTAAAGTATTAGCCAGGCAGTTAAATGCAGACTTTGAAGATGAGGATGAAGTAACTGTCCCCCTTCCTGAACCAACAGATCTGGTACCAGAGGAAGATGCCAAGGCTGTGCCTGGGAAAGGCTGCGAAGGAGGGGATACCAATGCTGCCTGGGCCAATCTGGTGCTATCAGAGTAGCCTTTGGTTTTTCACCCTTATCTTTAGCAGCACTCTGGGAAGAAGAGGCAAAGGAGGGAATACATAATCTGAGAGATGTGTCCATGGGAAGGATAATGCGTCCACCCTCCAAGCTTTGTTGTGAAACTCCCTGGTGCAGAAGGTTGGAAGGAGATGATTGGTGTGAGAGGAGAAAAGATCCACTCGTGGGGTACCCCAATGCTGAGTGATGCAAAGGAAAATGTCCCTGTTCAGTTGCCACTCGTGAGGATCCAGAACATGTCTGCTCAAATGATCCGCCAGGGAGTTTAGCCTCCCTGGAAGATAGTGAGCTATTAGATGTAAGCCCATGGATGCTGCTATGGACCATAGTCTCATGCTTTGTCTGCACAAGGGGTAAGAGAGAGTCCCCCTTGCTTGCTGATGTACCACATGACTGTGGTATTGTCTGTCCTGATCAGCAGAGCCCCAGGGTAGAGTAGGTCCTTGAAAGCCAGCAAAGCCTGCTGCATTTTAAGTTAAGTTTATGTGCAGATGAATCTGCTGGTTGCTCCAAGTTCCCTGTATTCCCCTGCCTTCCAGATGAGCCCCCATGCAACATCTGATGCGTCTGTGATGAGAGTCTGGCTGGCAGGTGGTGGGCGGAAAGGCAGACCCTTGTTCTGAGAACAGGCTGTCGCTCACCAGAGGAACTCCATTTGTAGACAGGGAATTAGGGGAAGAATCCAGTCTAAGTCCTGCATGTGTTGACACCAAAGATTCTTGAGGTACCATTGAAGTTTTCTCATATGCAGCCTTGCATATGGGATCATCAAAATACATGAAGCCATGAACACCAGTGCTTGCAGGAATTGCCTTGCAGAGGGCTGGGTCATGCTTGCCAAGTTCATGAAGTAAGCCGAAAGATCTTCTTGCTTCTGTTGTGGGAGGAATACCATCTGGGTGGCTGTATTCAGACTTGCTCCCAGGAAAACAATCTCCCTTGTAGGAACCAACTTTGACTTCTTTTTGTTGAGAGTGTAACCCAAAGAGGTGAGAATGTTCTTCACGAAGTCCAAATCCTTTTCTAGTTGTTCTTGGGAGTTTGCTTGAATGAGACAGGTAAGGATAAATTTGAATGTTTCTCTGCCTGCAGAAAGCAATAGCTGGAGCCACACACTTTGTAAAAACTCTAGGAGCAGTAGATAAGCCAAAGGGCAGTGCAGAGAACTGAAAGTGCTGCTCCCCAGCCCTATAGCGGAGGAACTGCCTGCAACTTTCCCTTACTGGGATGTGCAGATAAGCCTCCTTGAGATCCAAAGTTACCAGCCATGAATCCTTGCCCAGCATTTGTAGTAACTGTTGAAGGGTGAGCATCTTGAATTTGGAAATCACCAGAAAAGTGTTTAGAATAGACAAATACAGAATAGGGCACCAGGTGCCCCCTTTCTTGGTACCAGAAAAAGTCTTGAATAAAAACCTAGGCCTGCTTGATTTGCAGGAAATGGCTCTATGGCCCCCGTAGTCAGAAGAGAAGAAATTTGAATTTCTACCTCTGCTCTGAGAGTTCTGGATATGTCTGGGTACCCCTGCAGAACCTTGGTTTACTATACTGAGCACCCATTTGTCATCGGTGATGGTAGACTATACCTCTGCGAGCCTGGCTAACCTTCCCCCAAAGGAAACCCAGGGTCCGCAGAGGTAGGCACAAGAAGGTTGGAGTCAATGAGAATGCTTGCTTTGGGAAGCTGGCTTAGAACTCCCCGATTTAGCAGAAGAAGAATGCCATTGTTTAGCCCTTTGAGGGGCAGAAGCCTGCTTTCTGGAAGACCTGAAACCCCTAGGCTTAGAGCGACCCTGCTTGTCAGGATCAGGGAAAGACCAATTTTTAGAAGGATAATGCCTACTTAACCGAGGAGGCTGAACCTGAAGGAAATCTTTTACAGCTTGCATAGATTTCATCTTATCCTCCAAATTCTTCAGTACTTCCTCAGTCTTATTACCAAAAAGATTCTCTTTGTGCAAAGGAACATCCAGCAGTTTAGATTTAACAGGATCAGAAAGAGGCTGCTCCCTGAGCCAAGCATGCCTTCTAATAATGGAACCAGTGGCTGCTACTCTGCAGGAAGCCTCCAAAGTGTCAAAACCACAATGAAGTGAATGCTTATTAACTAAAGTGGCAGAATTCAGTAAGTCTTGTAAATTTTTGTTCTCAGACATGGAAGGAATATCCCCAAGTTTAACCTTAATAGCCTCCAAAGTATGCTGCTGATACTTAAGCATTTGAAAAAGGCAATTCACAGATCTAATGGCAAAAGTTGCAGAGGTATAGACTTTTTTACCTCACCTGTCCAAGATCCTAGACTCCTTATCAGAAGGCACAGAGTTTTTAGCAATAGTAGCCTTAACACCATTGGGGCCTTGAGAAATAATTTCAGGATCAGCAGTGGGTTTTTTAAAAGGAATTGATGAGAATCAGAAACCCTATAATACCTATCAGGTTTTCTGCGGGCAGGAGGAACAGGATCAAGAGTTAAAGAATTTTCCATGAAAACATCATCCACAACTTCCAAAACTGGAGGTATAGCCAGAGGCTTATGCTGTGGCAAATCCAAAAATTCCCTGATTCTTTTCTTAGACTGAGGAAAATCCTGACATTCCCATTTAAAGTCCCTAAGAGTATTCAAAGTATCCCTAAAGGAAAAATCTTCTGCAGGGGAGGCAGAAGGGATAACGTCCTCAGCATCAGAATCCTGAAAGCCAGAAAAAAGTTGAGAATGTCCTTCTTCACCAGCAGAAATACTGGAAACCTCAGAATCTGAGACAGACAAAACATCAGGAGACAATTTCCTAGCCCTCTTGGAAGGGGGGGGATGAGGGCCCCTAATCAGGGAAAGAAGATCCCCAGCCATCTTTACCAACTGGGACTGAGGCACAGGAGGGGAGGCCAACACCTGCTTGTGAGTAGGTTTGTGGTTGGAAGGTTTGCTAGCAATCTGGAGGGACTCAGGAGGCCTAGCAACTGCAGAAGTCTGAGCTAAGGTAGTCAGTCTGGTTCTGGTCTCAGGTTGAAAAGAAGAGGCGTCAGAAGCCGGTGCCTGCATAGCAGCTCCGGATCCATCTGAGGCAGTGACAGGCAGAGGGTCTGAAGATGAAATAGCAGCCTGCAGCAAGGAGGACTCCGTAAAGGTCTCAGCAGAGGCCTGCGGCTGAAAATCTGCAGACTGCAGGGGCTGCAAAAGTGCCTCACTGACTACTGCTGTGCTAACGACCAATTTCATCAGTGTGTTGTCAGCAGATTTAACCCTAGGCCTGTCACGGTCCTTGTCTTTGCTTTTCCTAGATATATCTAAAGTTGGGAGACCAGGAGATGCAATACTGATGAACTTAGGCCAGACTCCGAAATGCTTATACAAAATCTTAGCTCTACAGCGTATGGTACGTGGGTTAAAGAAAGCACAGGGATCGCAGTTAGGGACATCGTGCTCATGGCCCAAACAAGTTATACAATAGGAATGAAAATCACGGTGCGGAATCTGTTTTCCACAGGCAAGACAGTTATTAACTTTATCTGACATTCATTAAAGCAAGAAAAGAGGATCCCCAATGGGGTACTTATCTGAAGGCGTCTTCAACTTGGTAGTCGGAAAGAAAAAGAAGGTAAACGGCCGACCGGCACTAGTGCAAATTGCATCTGATATGGGCTTCGCGGCAAGAAAGACTGAGGAAATGGCACTGGCTGCCTCCCTTTATACCTGATGTTCTGACATCAGTTTTAAAACTGGCGGCAGCAGAAGTCATACCGAGGATTCTGGTATTTGGGCCGAATGAGGGCTACTGGGAGCCGGATAACCTATATGTTAGGACTGCAACAGTGAAACACGAAGAACATCCATAACTAGATCATGTGGTACCCTGTGGAGTTCTGCAAACTGCCACACCATTCAACTCAAAGTTCAGAAACAAAAACAAAAATTCCTCTTTGTGGCTGTAACTGCAACAAATTATTTGCTACACAACTAACAAGCAGCTTGCTGAAGTTACTACCACACAATCAGCACTTTAATGCTTCAGCCATGACTGCAAATCTGCAAATGCATTAATGGTCAGCTGTTCACTCACTCAGTTTATTACTCCATCAACTACCTAGATATGCCTGTATTCGGCCAGAATTTTTGGGTACTCAGGTCAAATATTACTTATACTTTAAACAAGTTTATTGATGTAGGGAGAGGTTTTTGCATTACTGTATATATGTTCAAGTCCTATTCCTGAATTGCATGTGTTCTAACAAGGCTTGTATATCTGAGGCAGTGCCTTGAAAATGTGAAAGTATATTTATTTTCTTTTGGAATCTAACCCAGTTTTTGATAGACAGTGACTTGAGATGTTATTTGTATTTTATTTACAGAGATTTTTATCTAACATGTCTTTACTGGGATAACTATTATTTTTTTTTTCTCCACAAAAGGAAGTTCCAGAATGTTATTTTAAATTTGGAGTTATAGGTTCATAGGTTGGTACTGGGCTATCTGCCCGAAGGCATATTTTAGCCCAGCCACGTTGTGCAGTATTCACCGCCCCTTTAGTAGTTCCCTAGACTCTTGTACTAGCAGCTAGTACCCTTGGCCCCTATCTAGTAGTGCTGCTGGTGTGATCCCCGGTGTGAACTTTCTGTTACCCACCCACTCATCAAGGTTCCTCTTGAAGAGTGATAGTGAGGGGCTCTGTCTTATGTAGATCGGGACCCTGTTCCATAGTAAGGGAAGTCTCTGCGAAGGGAATCTATCCCTCCAGCATGTTCTATTCATTGTTGTGTTGAGGTTTATATCCCTAGTGCGTGTAGCTTGAGTAGATTTGGTTTTGCTAAGATGGAGCATGTTCAACAATTCTGGGTTGGACATGGCTCTGTACGTTAGACAGAGATCGCCTCTGAGAAAGCGGTATACAGCAGAGAACAGTCTTAGCTTTTTCAATTGTGCTGCATAGGGCAACTGTTTGAGGCCAGTAATCCTCTTGGTTAGGTACCTCTGTGGTCTCTCCAGCTGCTGGAGATGTCTAGCCAGGTACATTCCAACTGGTGCATTGTACTCAATAATGGGTCTGATGAGGGAAGAGTAGAGGGGCACCATTACATCCTTAGATCTTGATGCAAACCCTTTTGTGATCAGATGGGTCACATAGAAGGATTTTCTAACCACTCTGGCAACATGGTTATCAAAGGAAAGCTGACTATCTACCTGGGTCCCTAGATCCCTTATTTCTTCTTCAGATTTCAGGGGATTACCTCCTATGTTGTAGTTTGCGGGTACTCTGTTTTTTTTCAAAGGGGATTACTACGCATTTTTTTGCATTTAGCTTGAGACCATGGCTTTGACACCATGCATCAGTCTCATTTAGGCCCTTCTGGAGGATCTCCATGTTGGCTGGAGACTCTATTATAGCACCCAGTTTGCAGTCATCTGCAAACCTGGTCAGCCACAGCCCTTCCGTGCTTGCCTGTACTTCTGAGAAGTATATGCCAAACAGGAGGGGCCCCAGGACAGAGCCCTGAGGCACACCACTCGTTACTGGTCTGGATTCGGACTTAGATCCCGCTACTCTTACTTTATGGGATCTGTCTGAGAGCCAGTTTGCGATCCATCTTGTGACGTAAGGGTTTATGCCCAGGCTGGTGAGCTTATCAATAATATGTGAAGGGTTAATGTAAAAGGCAAATGTAAGAAAAACTCATACCAGTTTTTACTCCCAGACCATCCTCTCTGTTCCACCAGTACTAATACCTTAAATCTTCTCCTTATAGTTTGTTTTAATAATTCATGATTATAATATAATTTTCCAAATTTTGTATGGTCAATTTCTACACAGTGCATATGCCATTCTTCACATCTATTACTACCACATTATCACTGTGGCCACAGTTCTCATTTCTATATAAATCTTTTTTTTTCATTTGGCAACAGGCATGTTTAAATGCTTTTAAGAAACATTCATACAAATGTGTACTCATTCCTTATCTGAAATAGCAAGCTCATTGATTCTACAACACCCACCAATACAAATCAATATTTTTGACTCACAGGCCAGAAATAACACACCCTCCAAGGAGCTGAATGCAAAGGGGAGAGACCTCTCCTTATACCCCATGTTACAAAAATAGCACACCCTCCAAGGAGTTGAATGTAAAGGGCACCTCTCCTTACACCCCATGTTACAGAAATAACACACCTTCCAAGGAGTTAAATGTAAAGGGGACCTCTCCTTCACCCCATGTTACAGAAATAGCATACCCTCCAAGGAGTTAAATGTAAAGGGGACCTCTCCTTACACCCCATATTACAGAAATAGCACACCCTCCAAGGAGTTAAATGTAAAGGAGACCTCTCCTTACACCCATGTTACAGAAATAACACACCTTCCAAGGAGTTAAATGTAAAGGAGACCTCTCCTTACACCCATGTTACAGAAATAACACACCTTCCAAGGAGTTAAATGTAAAGGGGACCTCTCCTTACACCCCATGTTACAGAAATAACACACCTTCCAAGGAGTTAAATGTAAAGGGGACCTCTCCTTCACCCCATGTTACAGAAATAGCATACCCTCCAAGGAGTTAAATGTAAAGGGGACCTCTCCTTACACCCCATGTTACAGAAATAGCACACCCTCCAAGGAGTTAAATGTAAAGGAGACCTCTCCTTACACCCCATGTTACAGAAATAACACACCTTCTAAGGAGTTAAATGTAAAGGGGACCTCTTCTTACACCCCATGTTACAAAAATAACACACCTTCCAAGGAGTTAAATGTAAAGGGGTCATCTCCTTCACCCCATGTTACAGAAATAGCACACCCTTCAAGGAGTTAAATGTAAAGGGGACCTCTTCTTACACCCCATGTTACAAAAATAACACACCTTCCAAGGAGTTAAATGTAAAGGGGGACCTCTTCTTACACCCCATGTTACAGAAATAGAAGTTAAATGTAAGGGACCTCTCCTTACACCCCATGTTACAAAAATAGTCCACCCTCCAAGGAGTTTAATGTAAAGGGGAACTCTCCTTCACCCCATGTTACAGAAACAGCACACCCTCCAAGAAGTTAAATGTAAAAGGGACCTCTTCCTACACCCCATGTTACAGAAATAGCACACCCTCCAAGAAGTTGAATGTAAAGGGGACCGCATCTTACACCCCATGTTACAGAAATAACACACCTTCCAAGGAGTTAAATGTAAAGGGGACCTCTTCTTACACCCCATGTTACAAGAATAACACACCTTCCAAGGAGTTAAATGTAAAGGGGTCATCTCCTTCACCCCATGTTACAGAAATAGCACACCCTTCAAGGAGTTAAATGTAAAGGGGACCTCTCCTTACACCCCATGTTACAGAACTAGCACACCCTCCAAGGAGTTTAATGTAAAGGGGAACTCTCCTTCACCCCATGTTACAGAAACAGCACACCCTCCAAGGAGTTGAATGTAAAGGGGACCTCTTCTTACACCTCATATTACAGAAATAGCACACCCTCCAAGAAGTTGAATGTAAAGGGGACCGCATCTTACACCCCATGTTACAGAAATAACACACCCTCCAATGAGTTAAATGTAAAGGGGACCTCTTCTTACACCCCATGTTACAGAAATAGAAGTTAAATGTAAAGGGGACCTCTTCTTACACCCCATGTTACAAAAATAACACACCTTCCAAGGAGTTAAATGTAAAGGGGTCCTCTCCTTCACCCCATGTTATAGAAATAGCACACCCTCCAAGGAGTTAAATGTAAAGGGGTCCTCTCCTTCACCCCATGTTATAGAAATAGCACACCCTCCAAGGAGTTAAATGTAAAGGGGTCCTCTCCTTACACCCCATGTTACAGAATTAGCACACCCTCCAAGGAGTTAAATGTAAAGGGGACCTCTTCTTACACCCCATGTTTGAAACACCATACCCTACAAGGAGATGAATGTAAAGGGGAGGGACCTCTCCTTACACCCCATGTTACAAAAATAGTCCACCCTCCAAGGAGTTTAATGTAAAGGGGAACTGTCCTTCACCCCATGTTACAGAAACAGCACACCCTCCAAGGAGTTGAATGTAAAGGGGACCTCATCTTACACCCCATGTTGCAGAAATAACACACCCTCCAAGGAGTTAAATGTAAATGGGACCTCTTCTTACACCCCATGTTACAGAAATAGAAGTTAAATGTAAAGGGGATCTCTCCTTACACCCCGTGTTACAGAAATAGCACACCCTCCAAAGAGTTTAATGTAAAGGGGAACTCTCCTTCACCCCATGTTACAGAAACAGCACACCCTCCAAGAAGTTAAATGTAAAAGGGACCTCTTCCTACACCCCATGTTACAGAAATAGCACACCCTCCAAGAAGTTGAATGTAAAGGGGACCGCATCTTACACCCCATGTTACAGAAATAACACACCCTCCAATGAGTTAAATGTAAAGGGGACCTCTTCTTACACCCCATGTTACAGAAATAGAAGTTAAATGTAAAGGGGATCTCTCCTTACACCCCATGTTACAGAAATAGCACACCCTCCAAAGAGTTTAATGTAAAGGGGAACTCTCCTTCACCCCATGTTACAGAAACTGCACACCCTCCAAGAAGTTGAATGCAAAGGGGACCTCATCTTACACCCCATGTTACAGAAATAGCACACCCTCCAAGAAGTTTAATGTAAAGGGGACCTCTCCTTACACCCCATATTACAGAAATAACACACCTTCCAAGGAGTTAAATGTAAAGAGGACCTCTTTTTACACCCCATGTTACAGAAATAGAACACACTCCAAGCAGTTGAATGTAAAGGGCTCCTCCCTTTACACCCAATGTCATTGTAAGCTTGTAGATGATTATGATGTTAGTAGGGAAGAAGGAGTCAGTGCTTCCCTTTATCACTTATCGAGAGTTTCGCTTTGCTTGTTCATGGAAATTTGGTAATGTAGTTGTCTAGTGAATCTGCATATGAGTATTGTATTCTCATTCATCTACCACTGAAGTATCAAAAACAGTTTGTCTCTCTACTCAATTACCTTATGAGTAAAGTAAATAAACATGTAACACTTGAATTTAGAAAATAATGTGCCGCAGCACAATGCCTCAGAGATCATCCATGTGCAACAACGGGCAAAACTGCAATTCAAATTGTAGCTTGCTACAGATCACCCACCATGACCCAGGACCCCAATTCTGTGTTTCTGGAGACACTGGAAAATATGAAGGTCCTACCAAATGCCCTAATATTGGGTGATTTCAATTACCCAAACATTAACTGGTAGAACTACTCAAGTACTAACTCCCTTGCCCAACGCTTCCTAGAATATATAAAATCGAACACCCTGGATCAGCTGGTCAACACTCCCACCAGAGGTGACAACATATTGGACCAGGTCATCACCAACATGGGCGACCAATGTTCTACACCGGAGGTCAAACCTTCGCTGGTTAGATCAGATCATAGACTAATCACTCTGGATATCCACATTCCGCCCCCGCCCCAATCAAGGAAACCACCATGAAAAACTTTTCAAAAGCAAACTTCACGTTACTTAAGACCAAGGTGGAAAGGTTCACAGCCCCCATGCTAAAGGACAATGCTCTCCAAGCTGCTGAGTCCCTTACAAAGGCACTCTGTGAGCACCTGCAAGAATTCATGGATCATGCTATCCCAAGCAAAACCAAAACTCACTCCTCCAAGAAAAGGAAACCAGTCTGGTGGACCCCTGCCATAAACAAGCTATACAATAGAAGGAGGAAACTAGTACAGAAAAGAGTAAAATCCCAATAAGGAAAGACAGCCCTGATTAGTATCAGCAAGAAACTACGATCCCTCATAAAATCATCCGAGGCTAGCTTCAAAAGAAAAAATGCCAAGGACTCGAAAGATAACCACAAAGCGTTCTTTAGCTATGTCAAGAACCTAAGTGGAAACTCTCAGATCTCCTCTGAACCGACTGATATTGCCAACATTCTGGCAGACAGGTTTAGTGCAAACTTCACCCCCCCCTCACCCCCTAAAGGGCCCATAACCATACCAGAAGAATGTAGTGCCCCAGCAATCACTGACACAAGTTAAAACAGCCCCATCCAAAGCCAAAAATACAGCTTCAATGGGACCAGATGGTGTCCCAGGCTGTGTCTTACACGAGCTCCAAAATGAACTAACCCCTCACCTAAACACACTGTTCAAACTCAGCCTCTCTACAGGCTACGTACCCATAGAGTGGTGCACAGCAACAGTTATCTTGCTCCACAAAGGTGGAGCCACAACGGACCCCAGGAACTATCCCACTATAAGCTTGACTAGCCTAGTCTGCAAGGCTATGGAGCACATCATCATGGAATTAACTAACAGAGACATTGAGAACCTTCAAACATTGGACCCTACCCAGTTTGGCTTTGTTATGGGCAGATCCTGCCTCCTAAACCTGGTGGACTTCTTTGAGACAGTTACCAAGGCTTTAGATGAGGGAAAGGAGCCACACAGCCTACCTAGACCTCGCAAAGGCTTTTGACACCATTCCCCATTCTGGTATTATAGACAAGCTCACCAGCCTGAACATAAACCCCTATGTCATGAGATGGGTTGCCAGTTGGCTCATGGATAGAACCCACATGGAGAGAGTTGCAGGCTCTAGGTCTGACTCGAAACCAGTTACAAGTGGCGTCCCCCAGGGCTCAGTCCTGGGACCCCTCCTGTTCAGTATATACTTCTCAGAGGTACAGGCAAGCACAGGAGGACTATGGCTGACCAAGTTCACAGACGACTGCAAACTGGGGGCCATAACTGACTCTGCAGCTGATACAGACATCCTCCAGAAGGGTCTCACTGAGATGGATACCTGGTGTCAAAATTATGGCCTCAAGCTAAATGCCAAAAAGTGTATAGTCATCCACTTTGGAAAAAACAAAGTACCCACGAACTACCACATATGTGGTAGTCCCCTAAACATAGAAAAGGTAATAAGGGATCTGGGGACCCAAGTAGACAGTAATCTCTCCTTTGATAATCATATTGCCAAGGTGGTTAGAAAATCCTTCTATGTGGCCCACCTAATCACAAAAGGATTCACATCTAGAATAAAAGAGGTTATTGTGCCCCTCTACTCATCACTCATCAGACCCATCATAGAGTACAATGCCCCATTTGGGATGTACCTTACAAGACACCTGCAACAGCTGGAAAGACCACAAAAGTACCTCACCAAGAGGATTACTGGCCTCAAACATATGCCCTATGCAGCCCGACTGAAGAAACTCCAGCTGTACTCGGTTGCATACCGCTTACTCAGAGGTGATCTCTGCCTGACGTACAAAGCCATGTCCAACCCAGAATTGATAGACATGCTCCACCTAAAAAAAAAACAAATCCCCGAGAGCCACACGCTCTAGGGATCTAAACCTCACCACAACAATAAATACGATGTGCTGAAGGGATAGAGTCCTGACCCAGAGACTCTCTATGCTTTGGAACAGGATTCCAATCAACATTAGGCAGAGTCTCTCACTAACACTCTTCAAGAGAAACTTTGACGAGTGGATGGGAAACAGAAAATTTACCCTGGGGATCACTGCAGTGGCTCTGCTAGACAGAGGCACAGGGAACTAATGGCTCTGCTGGACAGAGGCACAGGGAACTAACTTAAGGGGGCAGCGAAAGCCAACACATTCTGGCTAGGCTTATAGATGCCCTCGGGCAGATAGCCTAGTACTTACCTATGTATTAGCAAAATAAATAACATATATATGTGTATTTATTCAGGATTTCTGATAGAAATGATTTTTTTTTAGTAATCCTAATTCTTTGCTATGTAGTGCAACAAATCCTCTACTCTTTTTTCAAAGGCTATACTATTTTGTTATATGCAACCAATAAATGCCTAATCAAGAACTCTTTAATCCAACAAATAAAACAATTCAATATCCAATTCACTATTCTAACATACAAGTAGGCTGGTCAACTATCCGGTCATGTCTGGTCTCTAACCTACTTTCTACTGTGTATCCCATGTGTTTTAACTAACTCCACAAAAACAATATGCTAATTATTAAAATAGTATAGTAATAAGCTGCCTAGATGATTCTAGTGGCTTTTTAACACCACTGCTGTTTAAACTACGACATCACCAGCTTTCCTTCTCTGGTACATTCATAACATGATAAATTAAAATAGCTGCTTACAGAGGAGGTCACTGCACCATAATGAGGGGTAATTATAGATTAATGTTTTCATTCTCTGAACCATGGCAATGCCAGTTATTACTGTCATAATGGCCTTCTCACTAAGCAGCCTGGTTTAAAACACAGCTGCAGCCTTTTGTTCATCAGTGGATTAGCAAACACAAAGGTAATTCTCAGCATGACATAAAAGCACCCCCTTCTTAGGTGCTGTCAGTGAAACAGCCTCCCAGTAGAAATTCAGGATAATAACTGTAGCTAAAGACTATACAATTATTGAATGATGAGGGGCATGCATGTCTTTCTTCCTATAACTCATGGTCCAGCTCAAGAATGAAAAAGGAACACAGCAAGTGCTTGACATTTGACTTCAAGGCGCTTATAACATTTGCAGTTTGAAAACAAATGTTAAAATTTAAGCTCTGTAGCATTAAGACAGAGAACATTGGTATGAAGAAATCAAAGCATAATACCTAACGAAGATTTATTAATAAAAAGTATTTACATAAATAAACAACTTATTAAGCACACAGTTTACTCATTAAAGAAAACACATACTGCAAAATCAATAAGATGTTGGCTGGAGTCATTAAGGAATTAGAATTCAATACTTCTGGTTAGACTTTAGATCTGCTCTGGTTTGAGTAGAGTGATACAATATTTGCACTTAAATGTTTCAGTTTCTTCCAAAGGTTTACTTCATAATATTACTATTGGTTGTATGTACAGTAAATAATATTACTGACATAATCTGATGAACTTTATAGTAAAACTTTTGTGTTGGCCCTATTTTAGACAACATAATATTCCACAAACTTAGCCGTCTTTAATACAACAAAAGGTTAAAAACATGTGTATTTATGTGTTTAACTGTCGTAGCCGGTTAAGTCCTACTGCTCCAGATGCCATTTTACAGCTAGGAGCTGAACAACAAGGCTCCAGCAATGTATACTGAAAGGAACAGTGATAATGCAGGTGCACACCCACTTACACATGAGAGGAATACATTTACTGTAATTCGCAACAGAAATCAAGATGACTGTATGGTGTTTCATACACAGTGGAAAATGTGCCATGGCAGAGATAAAGTGTGCCATTGCAGAAATGCTTTACACAAGTATCTGACATTATGTCTCTGTACTTTGTACATTTTGTATATACATAGTTAAGCATTACATTATTTCATGGAGCTAGCATCTTTCTCTTCTTGCTACTGTGACTGGTGGTGTTACACTAACAATCCCTTTAACTTATAAAAGTAAGGTTGTATAATTTTGTTAGTTGTGGTAAATGTGTCATAAATCACTCCCTAATTCAAGTATTATTTGTACTCTACATCCTGTCCCAAGCATCAGTGTTTTGAGCAAATCTGAATTCTAGGGACACTGGTGCAAATCTGAATTCTAGGGACACTGGTGCAAATCTGAATTCTAGGGACACTGGCGCAAATCTGAATTCTAGGAACACTGGTGCAAATCTGAATTCTAGAGACATTGGTATAAAGCTGAATTCTAGGGACACTGACACAAATCTGAATTCTAGGGACATTTTTGTAAATGTGAATTCTATGGACACTGGCACATACTGTGCTTATATAACTAACTACAACCGCTAATATCATGATGCATAATATGTGCATTATAAGCATTGTCAGTGTTTGGAAGTCATGCATTTCAAAATACATGACCCATTCTACTGGAAACTCGCACGTTATTAAGGTACAGTACTCCTTCATTTTCAGAAGAAAGTGTAAATCAATCCAAATGATAAAGATGACTTATGTTTGTAGTGTTTTGTCAGTCCCATAAAATATATTAAATCCTTAGCATTTTTCATTACCCAAATAAATAAATGTAATCACTTGTAAATACAGAGAAACCACTATTAGGAGAAATTCTATTCTTTGTAATAATAATGCTCTGCTAGTTAACTGTGAATTTAGAAGATGGAGAAAGAGATATAATCCTGTGTTATAACCTCTCAAATACGACTACCACAGTGAAGCCAGTTTTGAAACAAAGCATCATGAACTTAGTTTATGAATGAGAGGAGATGATGTTACAACAAACTAAGAAATGGCAGATACATAACAGTATATGCAAAAACGTTACAGAAAGAAAAATACAAGTCTGAAATATCAGGATAAACTGATGCTAATAATTATGAGAGCAGGCGATAGAAGGTAAAGAGGCGAACTATAAGAAGTCATAAATGACCAGCAAAAAAAAAAAAAAAAAAAAAAATCACGGAAGATTGTAGCTCTTGAGGTAATGTGGGTATGAATTGCAAGCTCGCTCAGTCTGGTTTGCTGTTTTTTGCCTTAAATTCTATTTGCTTTAATTTAATCCTTCCCATTTCATGTTACATCTTGAAGCTCATCCCAATAATGCTCTCCACAGCACCTACGCTGTTGTCAGTCACCACAGAAGGTAAAGGCTGCTTACTAGCTGTTAATGTGCTGCTTCCTGTAGTCCAGGATCTGTTTTCCTCAGCCTCTGCTTGTCTGCTGTTTGATTCTGACCAAGTCACTAAACCATATAGTGCTGTAGGGCAATTGGAAATATGTGCTGACCTCTTTACTGTGTGCTGGACCTCATGCCTGTACTTGTCAATGGTCCCTAATTTTCAGGAATGCCCCTAATTTTGACTCAATTTTTAGCACTGTCTGTTTTAATGCCTATTAAAATTGGTGACTTTTGGAGAAAAGGTGGTGAATTACTCTTAATAAATAATGACAATTATTATTTACAGACTTCTTTTAATACAGAAAATGTATATTAATTCACACTTCCTTATTCTGTCAATGTGTCGGGGTAATAGTATTACTATTTTACAAGCGACCCTGATTGGCTCTGATTCTGTTGAGATTTGCCTCTGACTGGTATGCTCATGCTTAATAATTACCTATGAACGTATGATCTTACAGATTCCTGTGGATATGAGAAAATAAAGCAGCTGATCCCTTAATAAACATTGCAATATCTGGCATTTATATGGTTTGTTCTGGAAAAAAGCAGGAATGTTACATATAGCTAAAGGAAGCAATTGCTCCTCCACTGCTAAGCATATATTAATATGGATTGTCCCTGTTGCAGCTAAGTTACTGCAGGTAGCAGTACAACCTTAAGATAAGGAGTTCTTAGGTAAGCCTGACATTTCTTTTTCCAGCTGCCTGTAACTATCATGCTTCCCTCCTACTCATTCTTCAAGGAAGAAGAGCCTTGCAGACCCTTTATTCCTCAGGATATAGTGAATGAGATGTACTCTGTTGAGGCCAATCGCCCCACTGTACATACCAAGTTCATGTTCAGGGAGCAGCATTTAGTGCTCACCAGTTTGGGCATTTTACAGTTTCACAAGTGATGTACCCCCCTCAGGAATCCCATATCCCCCTTGTAACCAGCACTGTTGTGTGACTCCCAGTCATCCATGGGGCTTTTGCTTCCAGAATGTGTGCCACCGGCACATGCTCCACACCATCCTCTCACAAATAAGGAAGGTGACAAATCCCACAGCTTACAAATTCCACAACACCTGCTCCTTTCAGGTTAACCAGCTGCTAACTGATCTGGGGTTCCCTGAGTCATAGTCAGGGCTTTATCCTTCAATGCCAACAGCATGGCAAGCATAGTAATATGTATTAAAAACAAAGTGTCTTCAGCAGAAAATACTCCTTATGGCATAATATATCGAGACATTATTATGTTGTCTGAGTAGAAATACTGAAAAAGCCCTTATTATAAGACTCATGGCATTTTAGTTTGGCAAAAAACATGGCTTCATTTACTCTTAAAATGTGACAGTGTCTTGAAAGTTATCTTGACAGCAGGAATTTCATTTTTATCTCTGAGGAGATCAAAGCACATTCTGGATCTTTGGTTCTGTTTGTGATGTACATCAGTTATTAGGACTAGGAAATGTATTGTCTTTCCTCAGTATTTTATACTGCAGCTTTAGTTTGTTTTAAGTGGACTTTAACAATTTCTGTTAGCAGTTTGAATATAGATCTACTTTTGAGACAAAAAGCAAAAAAATATATTTATGATATGTATAATTTGCAACTGTTTCTTATGTAATGTGTTTGAATTTTTTTTTTTATTTTCTCTGTTAAATGGAGCATATCTCCCTGGGCTTCCACTAAAAATGGGCTCCTGTGCCCAGTCAGACTTTCACGGTAAACAAATGTCAGTAAACAAATAAATTAATAATTTGGCACTACACAAATAGTGAAAATGCATTTGAAAACTGGGGTATTCCTGAGAATATGCTTAAGTGGGACTCTGACTTGCAACTCTCATGCCAACTCATACCAGTCACATGCATCTAAAACCAACAAACAAAATGAGGACAGTTTATAAAATAAACTGATTACAAATTCACAGTAGTCCAAGGCCTTATGCAAGGGTATACTTAAGACATAAAGAAAATATAGCGTTTCACGTGTCATCTCTGTATCCTTTTCCTTTGTTAGGTCATTGCAGATTTTACGGAGAAAAACAGACAACTACATTATTCACGCTCCCAGACAATAGCTGATTCCATTTCTCTTGGAAATAGTACGCTGACATCCTAAAAGCAACATTATCTTACTTCACTTCTGAGGAATCTTGTGTGCAGAACACAAAGCAACAGTTTGAACCAGATATGGAATAGCTGACTAGTTCAAAACAAGAAAAGTGGTATGACGAGGCTGTACATTGTTATTCAACACATAGGTTCATAGGTTGGTACTAGGCTATCGGCCCTAGGGCCTATACAAGCCTAGCCATAACAATTTCCTGAATATTTCTTCCCACAATATTTACTTCCCTGGGTCCCTGTCTAGCAGGGTGACTTACGTGATCCCTGGGGTGAATTTCCTATCTCCCATCCAATCGTCAAGGTTCCTTTTGAAGAGGGCCAAAGAGGTGCTCTGCTTGACATGTATGGGCAGTCTATTCCAGAGTATGGGGATTCTCTGGGTCAGGAACCCATCCATCCAGCATGTTTTGTTCATTGTGATGACAAGGTTTAGATCCTTGGAGCCTGTGGCTCTGAGGGATTGGGATTTCTTTAAGTGAAGCATGTCCAACAGCTCAGGGTTTGACATGGCCTTGTATGTTAAGCAGAAATCGCCTCTGAGTAGATGATATGCCACAGAGTATAGATGGAGTTTTTTTAGATGGTCAGCATAGGGCATCTGCTTTAGGCCTGTGATTCTTTTAGTGAGTTATTTATGTGGCCTTTCCAGCTGTTGTAGATGTCTTGTGAGGTACATACCAAACGGGGCATTGTACTCTATAATGTGTCTAATGAGGGATGAGTACAGTGGGACAATGACCTCTGTTTTTCTGGATGAATAGCCCTTAGTGATGAGGTGTGCCACATAGAAGGATTTCGTGACTGTTGTGGCGATGTGGTTATCGAAGGTGAGACCACTGTCCACCTGTGTCCCTAAGTCTCTCATTACACTTTCATTGTTTAGTGTACTGCCACCTATGTGAAAATTCATGGGTACATGGTTTTTCGCAAAGGGGATAACTATACATTTCTTGGCAGTAAGCTTGAGCCCATGGATCTGGCACCAAGCATCTGTTTCTTTAAGGCCCTTTTGTAGAATATCCACATCATTTGGGGATTCAATAATGGCTCCCAGTTTGCAGTCATCTGCAAACTTTGTTAGCCATAGTCCCTTAGTAGAAGTAGATGCCAAACAAGAGCAGTCCCAGGACTGAACCTTGAGGTACTCCACTTGTCTGGAGCTGGATTTGGAGTTGACTACTTTTACAGTCTGGGTTCTGTCAGTAAGCCAGTTGGCAACCCATTGAGTGATGTAGGGATTTATGCCCAGCTTAATAAGTTTATCTATGATTCCAGAGTGGGGGATGGTGTCAAAGGCCTTGGCAAGGTCCATATAGGCTGTGTTGACTGCCTTACCCTCGTCCACAACTCTGGAGACTGATTCAAAGAAGTCAGTCAGCTTCAAGAGACAAGATCGGCCCTTCACAAACCTAAACCGGGTGGGGTCCAGTGTTTGAAGGTTGCCAATGTCTTTGTTTATAAGTTCCATGATAATGCGTTCCATGCCTTTGCAGATCAGGCTCGTCAGAATGATGGGATGGTAGTTCCCGTGAAACAAGTTGGATCCCCCTTGTGGAGTGGGATAACTGTAGCTGCATGCCACTCAGTGCGCACAAAGCCTGAGGTGAGGCTATGATTAAAAATGACACTTAGGTGAGATGCCAGTTCATTTTGTAGTTCATGTAGTACACAGCCCGTGATGTCATCTGGTCCCATGGAAGCTGTATTCTTAGCTTTGGAGAGTGTGCTTTCTATCTGTGTGACCGTGATTACTGGAATTTGGCAATCTTTTGGTACTGAGATGGGCCCTTTAGGGGGTGAGGGGGGATGAAGTTGGCACTAAATCGATCTGCCAGGATACTGGCAATATCCTTGGGATCAGTATATTTAATGCCATTCTGTTGTAGCTCAGAGAGCATATCTGAACATTGCCATTTAGATTCTTGACATAACTATAGAATGCCTTGTGGCTGTCTTTGGAATCTTTGGCAATTTTATTTTCCTAACTAGCTTTGGAGGGTTTTATGAGGGATCTCAGCTTCTTACTGAGGCTGGTAAGAGAGTTTTTTTGCATCCTAGGATATTCCTCTTTTCTGCAACAGTTTCTTTCTTCTGTTGTACAGTTTGTTTATGGCAGGGGACCACCAGATTGGCTTCCTTTTTTTGGAGGAGAGCATCTTGGTTCTATTTGGGATGGCCCGATTCATGCACGAGTGGGTGTGCTCATACAGTGCCTTAGTGTAGTATTCAGCAGTCGAACTTTCAACTCCTGTCTGCATGGTTGTCATGAAGTTTGTCACTTCTGACTTGAGTAGCATGAAGTTGGCTTCAGAGAAGTTTTTTTACAGTGGTTTCCTTACTGGGAGGTGTGGGTGGGATGTGAATGTCAAGGGTGATTTGATTATGGTCAGACCTGACCAATGAGGAGGTGACCACTAGTGTAGAGCATCTATCTCCCATGTTGGTAATGACCAGGTCTAGGATACTGGAGCCTCTGGTGGGACAATGGATTAATTAATCCAGGGTGCTGGAATTTATGAATTCCAAGAACCATTGGGAAAAGGTGTTGGTACCCGAGTAGTTTTCCCAGTTAATGGCAGGGTAGTTGAAATCACCCAGTATTAGGGTGTTTGGTTGTATCTTAATATTTTCCAATATGTATAGAAAGGTGTAGTGAGAATCTTGGGGCATGGTGGGGGATCTGTAGCAAGCTACAATTTGAATTGCAGTCTTACCTAGTGTTAGTTGCACCTGGAGAATTTCAGATGCATTGTGTTAGGCAACTAGCCTGTAGGTGTGAATATCCTTGGTGAATATGGACACTCCTCCATCTTGTTTCAGTCTTGGTTTGGTGGCCGAAAAGTGTGGTAAGAGTTGTAGCCTGGTATTGCAGGGGTGCTCTCTAGAGCCTTGAACCAGGTCTCAGTTACTGCACAGATATCGATGTTCTCCATTTTTAGGAGTGCCTCGAGAGAGTGCATTTTGAAGTTTAGACTTCTAGCATTGAGTAGCATTACCTTCAGATTTTGCATGCTTGTATCTGTTACTGTGGTGGTTTTGTCCTTTTAACCTTACCTAAAAAAGCACTAAAGCAAGAGCTTTAGAGTAACCTGAATCCCAGGGGTGACAGGTGCAGACCATCGCTGGCAAAGCATCGTGGTTTGTCGATCATGTCGTCCTAGGCAGACAGATACTGGATCCCCTTTGAATGACACCAGAAGCTTAGCCAATTGTTGAAGTCAATCATTTTGTCCTTATACTGTGGTATCATTCTGGGTGAAGGCCGGATGCTACTCAGAGCTAGGGTCATACCTGCCTGAGTCACATGATCCGAGAAATCTTCCATGTCTCTTTTCATGTAGTCCAGGGAGGTACGTCTCAAGTCATTCACTCCAACATGGACAATGACAGAGCTGTATTTGTACTTGTTGTGGAGTGACTTGAGTGCATGCGTTATGTGGCGGATCCTGGCACCCGACAGGCAGCTGACTGTAATTTTCTCCTTGTTCAGCTTGGTGAGTGGGACATCAGTGTGTCTAACTATAGAGTCACCTATGACTAAAGTGTTGGGTACATTGTCTTGCCTTAGGGGCTGTTGTTGGGTGGCACACTGGTGTTGTCAGCTGTGTGTCACTTTGGTCGTGACTGGTGTTTGTTTGCATTTCAGCTTCGAAGGTCCTTGTTGATTGGGCAGGTTGCAGTTAAGGGCCTCCGTATATGTGGGTTTAGTGTTGCTATGTGTGGGTGTTGATGGTGTGGGTTTTGAAGGGCTGTGTGTTGCTTGAGATGTAGTGCAGGTGTTAACCTTCTCCTCTTGACTGTCTAGCACAATCTTAGCTGGAGAGAGCTTTGCTTCCAGTTTGGCTATGTAAGTGCATCTCTCGCAGGTTGTAGTGTTGACTGGTATGAGGAGAAGGTTGTCTGTGTACATGAGGCAGTTGCTGCATTGCCCCAGTATGCCAGATTCACCAGGTGGAGAGGAGAAATCACTGGAACCTGACTCTTGGACAGCCTGTTTAGGTGCTTTTTTGTAGCTGTTTTCCCTTACCTTTACAAGGTACTTTGCAATTATAGGCTGTTTAGTGCCTATGATTAATTATTAACAAGGAGAGGTGAGTGCTTGTATTAGTTACATACTGAATATATTGTGCCTATGATTAATTATTAACAAGGAGAGGTGAGTGCTTGTATTAGTTACATACTGAATATATCGTGTCAAATGCTGAATTCAATGACTCAAATGCTGGAATCAAATCTGCTTCATGAAATACTAACTTTAGATATGCAGACGATACCACACTGATGGTCGAAACTGAAAAAAAAGTTGACAAGCCTGCTGGTGAAGGTGAAAGTAGAAAGTGAAAAAGCAGGTTTGTTTCTCAACATCAAACAAGTACAATTATGTCACCTAGCCCTGTCAATTACTTGCAAATAGATGGGAAAGTAGTGGGGGCAGCGGCAGATTGTATTTTTTGAGCTCAGTGATTTCTGCAGAAGGTGTTTACATTAAAAATAAAAAAAAAATGCTTGCTTTTTTGGTAGGAGATCTATGGCAAATCTGGAGAACAGGTTAAAGAACAAAGATATATCGCCAGCAAAGGTTCATGGAGTCCAAGATATGGTTTATAGTAATCTGGGCCATTGATGTCCAAAAGAGCCATTGATGAGCCTAAAAGATCTGGCAAAGGCCCTACCCACTCATCCCCCACCCCACCAGGGCCAAACTCATCATCAAAACCATCCATCACTCAATCATCGATAAATAAGCACATACCAATAAACCCCCACAAATGGGTTGCTGACAGAACCCACAGGGTCAGAGTTGCTGGAGCCATGTCAGACTCAAAGTGTCCTACAACTGGTCCCTCACAGAACCTAGTCCTGGGTCCACTCTTGTTCGGCATCTACTTCTCTGAGAGCGCAGGTTATGCAGGACAAAGTTTGCAGATGACAAGGTTATGACTGAGACTGCTGGACACCTGACACAGACCATCTCCAGAAGGGCCTCCACAAGAAACACACAAGAAGCGCCAAAGCTGCCTCCAAGCGTTAAACGCCAAAATAGCCATATCCATAAGTTTCGAAAAAACAAGAAAAACAACTTAACTACCTTCTACTACTCATACATAGCAACAAGCAGAGCATCATAGGATCTGCACAGATCTGGGGACCCAGGTTGACAGTAGCCTTTGTTTGACACCTGTTGCTAAAGTAGTTGCCTTAAACCTATATATCTGGAAGACCCTGATCATGAAGGGATCATGATATTCATCGGAAGGAGGTCATCCCCCGTCACTCTCATCACATGACTCTGTATTCATCCACCCCGCCCGAATGTATCTGACCAGACACCTGCTGCAGCTCTGACCAGAAAGGCCCAAAAGCAAAAGGCCCCAAGGATAAAAGGAAAAAAATCTCAAAAATATGTCTTATGAGCCCGACCTCTATTCAGTCTCATACAGCCAGTCTCATAGCTCTCTTGTGCCTGAGGCCTGCCTGACATATAAGCCCAGATTTGATGAAAGATTTGATGAACCTGCTTCAAAAAATCTATCAGAACCAATCACGGGAGACTTAAACAAACCCGACTTGCGGTTATAAATAGGAGCGTGAGGGACAGATTCATCACCCCAGAGACTCCCTCCTATGCTGTGAAAAAAATCCGGTACATGTGAGGCAGAGCACCTCTCTGGCCTTCACATGGCTGTGAAAGTTTTATCAAAAGTAGGGCTATGTGCTTGACAATTTTTACTTTGGGTTTTTATACAAAAACAAAAATTACTCTCTAACAAAGGGTCATTATTTAACAATTTTAACAGCATTTTTATACATGTTGCGATGCATTTCTATATCTTTGTAGCAAGTTACTGATCCTGGGCCTGAGGCCTGAGGTCTCCTTTTGCTAAGCTCCACACAAGTGCAATTGGAGACCATTTTTGCATTATTTCTCTTAAATTAAGGTGTTCTCAGGTGCAGTATATAACACTTAACAATGAAGTTGTACGGTTTCAGCTGGGAGTACAGAAGACACGTGTAGCATTGATTGCATATTACCTTAAATAAGGTTACCTACAAAATCAGAACTGATATGAATAATAAATGGCTTCATGAAGAAAACTATTCGTTTGTCAATGGGAACCACTTCAGCTACACACCATGATGCAGGCACGCTTCTTGTGAAGTACTAACAGAATATTAAAATTATGAATACTACTGAGTACTCTGGTGTAGAAGAAAAGTTTTGAAAATTCCACTAACTGTAATAAGATCACATCATTTAATACTTATGGTCAGTAGTGTAGCAAGGGTAAAGTGTTGGAAGACTTGATCGAGAGCTTCTGGCTTACTGGCTACATTACTGAATTCTTTTTTGTTTTCACATTCAGAACCTAAACGCTGGATATGAAATTTACCTTTTTTTTTCTTTTCAATTAGAGCTTATAGCTGAAGGTGGATCTAATTGTAGGAAGCCAAACTGACACAAAAGTTTGAATCAGCATTCTGTAGTATTTCATTCAGCATTCTGTAGTAAAGTCAAAGTGGGGAGGAAGGGGCCTAGATTTGTAGGAAGCTGAAGTCTTTTTTTTTTTTTTGTATTTGAAGAGCTGAGGGGTGGGGTGCCACCTCAGGGACAGGCATCTAGTGCTAAATGAGACAAAATCCAAATAGCAGATGTATCCCTGTACCACTAGTGTAACAGTTTATACAGAAAACACATTTTATTAACAGTTAACAGCAATATATCCAGTATATAAGCTTGTCACAGCTTTCCCTTTACGCTTCTTCAGGTGTTAACATAGTATTTTAAAATACTTCAGTTTTATACCACATTAAAGTCATATGACATGACATCATTTCCTTAAACCCTGTGATTTTAAAACTGGCTTAATACTTAATTTATCATTAAGGCCTGAAAAGTGATCAGCCCTAAAACTGCATAAATATTTATACTTCAATTCTTCTTTTTGTGTTATTACACACCCCTTTCTTATACTTAAATTAACGTCTAAAATAATAAATTTAAATTGATGAATATTTCCTTTGACATTAATATGCTTAAATGAGGGGTTTCTAACAGCACTTCTACTGATTTAGATAAAACAAAGATGCTGAGTAGTGAATAAAAACTCAAAACTAACAAACACACTACGGAAATGGCAGCAGGAAATGGACTCAAGTCAAATATTTGGTGCTTTTGTTCTGTTTTTATTTAGAACTTCTTTACAAATGTTGTTCTACTAATTTCTGACATGTCTAATTCTATCCTTCAATCTTCTATTTGTTTTTCCTCTATATAAAGCTTCACATTCCTTGCATAATGCCGATACGCTAGATTTTGTGAATCACATGTTGCTGAACATCTCAAATAAAATTTTGTAAGTCAATTTATTATATAATTTTTCTTACAGATGTATGAATAATATTGATTCAACAACATTAGTAAAGAAATTTTTCACAGAGTATATTCAGGAACAACAAATTCTTCAGATTGTAAAAAAAAAACTACCACGGGACAGAATATACTAGACATTCTTTGTGTTCCCAAAGAGATTACTGTAACTTCAGGTCAAGTTTTACCACCATTGATGTGCAGTGATCATGGGGTTATTAAGTTTAATTTGTTGTTAGATAATTTTGCCAAACTGAAATCTAAGCCAATGCACAGAAGGTTAATTACAAATTATAGGGAAGCAAACCAGTTACTATATAAAACTAACTGGAGTGAGGTGTTCAGTAGAAAAACTGTAGATGGAATGTGGAAAGATTTGAAAGAGAAATTGTTTGAATGCACAAAGTCAAAAAAATGTTTAACATCAGGATCTAGGCATGCAACATCAGGGGGCATATTTCCATAAGAACAAGATACCTGATTAAGGTGAGAGATAAAAAATATAAGAAATGGAAGAGAGGTCAAACTACAACTTTGAAAACTGAAATGAACAAGCTGGACAAACAGATTAAGCCTAGTATTAGACAAGATCAAGAAAATTTATATAAAGATATTGAGCATAATAGGAAACCTTTTTATAGATACATAAGATGTGGAAGGAGTAAAGATGCACAAATTGATAAAATGTGTAGATTCTAAAATTTATTCTCAGACACAACAGATTATAGATATATTTACAAAATCGTATGCAAAACAGTTTGGCTCCACAAAAGGGGTGGTAAGTTGTCCATCTTAGTGACATCCAGATAACCCCAGATACTGGAATCAAATTAGATTATATTGAAAAAGAACTGTGCAAACTGGTTCCAAACAAAGTACAGGGAGGAGATGGAATAAGTAACAATGACCTGAGAACACTTCAGCAAGAACTTACACTACCATTATATCTATTATTCACTAGGTCATATAAATATGGGGAGATTCCTCAAGACTGGAGACATGCACTTGTTAAACCTGTCTTTAAGGGAAAGGGAGTAGGACAAACCTAGAATCATATAGACCCTTAAGTCTACTTTCATGTTGTGGAAAAATAATGGAGAAGGTAATACTGGATACATTATTATCAGAACTGGAAAGGATAGGACTTGAAATCATATATCAGCATGCATATGTTAAAAATAGATCTAGTACCACCTGTAACATGATGTTCTATAACAATATAATAACAGCTATGAATGAAAAATTGTGCTGTGATGTGATTTATATAGATTTAACTTCAGCATTTGACAGGGTCATATACAAAACACTGATCAATAAATTAGTACAACTATGTATTGATGTACTGTTGATAAGATGGATAGCTGCATGGCTTACAAATAGGACATGGCAAGTATCACACACCAATTGGACAGGTGAAATCCTTGGTTACAATCAAGGTGTCCCACAGGGCTCTGTCCTAGGCCCTTACTTGTTTAGATTGTATCATTCAGACCTTACTTTTTCATCTGAGGTGTTCTACAGTCTATATGCTGATGACCTGAAATTGGGTAAACAAATTACAAGTGTTACAGATAAGGCATGTCTGCAAAATAATTTGAGTAACATGACCACTTGGGCAGAGGAGAATAATATGTTGATAAATACATCAAAAACTAAGCATATGAGATTTGGGAGACATAAACTGAAAGGTGAATACACACAATGATTGAAACTGTAGACTCATTTAAGGACCTGGGTATATGGGTAGATTCAGCTATGAGTTTTTCTAATCATATTAACCAATTGGCTAATGATAGTTATAGAAAGTACAGTTATGTACACTTACCATAAATGTAGATGTTTGAGTGTATTCATTGTTGCAGTCATTACATTTGGGTAATCTGCTGGCAGGTTGCCCTCAGTCGGCTTGAATAACAAAGTCTTGGGTCCTGCGTTGGTTGCTGTCTTCTCTTCCATGACATCAGGTCGTCAGGGGTATAAAACATGCAGCCGACATCATTTTATTCAGTTTTTCTTGCCCCAGATGTCAGGTGCCCCCCAAATGGGGAGCAAAAAAAAAAAAAAAAATCATTTACATATATATATATATATATATATATATATATATATATATATATATAAATAAGCAGCAATATATGTAAATGCACTTTTAGCAACATAAACTTTACCTTCATCTAAAAGCAAATATACCACAAAGGCTTTAGAATATAGTGAAGGAAAGAGAAATTATAGAAAAGGAGGATGGCGTGTGGGTAAACCCGGACTGCAAAAGTGAATACACTCGAACATCTACATTTATAATAAGTGTACACAACTTTACTATGTTCTTCATGTTTCACTGTTGCAGTCATTACATTTGGGTAGAATCCCAAAGCTATGGATGGGAGGATGAAACTAAATAGCATTAGGAGCGGCTATAAGGCCCTGCAGAACTGCAGTGGCAAAGCCTGTCCTAGATTTGGAGAAGAGAGGCAAATGATAATGCTTTGTGAAGGTATGAACATAGCTCCAAGTAGCAGCTTCTAGAATGTCTTTGTTTGGAACCCCTCTGAGAAAGGCTGCTGAGGTAGAGGCAGCCCTGGTGGCATGTGACCTGATTCCTTTAGGCACAGGTTTACCATGGTGCAAGTAGCATAAACAAATGCAGTAGCTTATCCACTTAGAAATAGTCTGCTTTGATATAGCCTTCCCCTCTGATCCTGAAGTAAATGCCACCAGTAGTTGCTCAGACTTTCTTAGAGATTTGGTACTGTTTAAGTAGAATCTTAGTTGTCTGTGTATGTCCAATGAATGCAGAATCCACTCCCCCTTGTTCTGCGGATTTGGGTAAATGTTGGCAGGTGAATAGTTTGGTTAAGAGCCACACTGGATACCACCTTAGGCATAAAGGAAGGATTAGTCCTGAGGACACCCTGTCCGAGTAAAATGTAATACAAGGCTCCACAGCCATGAGAGCCTGTAGTTCTGAAACCCTTCTTGCTGAAGTGATTGCCAAAAGGAAAGCTGTTTTCCAAGATAAAAATGTTATATCCGCAGTAGCTGCTGGTTCAAAAGGAGGCAGGGTGAGTTTTTCCAGCACAAAATTAAGGTCCCATGCAGGAGTTGGTGATCTTCTGGGAGGCCTTAAATTTTTGGCCCCTCTAAGATACTGTTTTAGCAGAGGATGAGAAAAGATGGGAGGCTCCGTATTGTAATGAGCCGAGATAGCAGAGGCATGGATTTTTATTGAAGAAAAAGATAGGCACTTGTCAAGCATCTCAGTCAAGTACTGCAAAACCTGTGGGATATTTGGTTTTGCTATCTCCATTCCTTGTGCTTGGTTCCAAGCACAGAATCTCTTCCATTTATCAGCATAAGAATTTCTAGTACAAGGCCTTCTGGCTTCCAAAATGACATCCATCACATATTTACTGAGAGGTGTTGTTTGACTAATTAAATGATCAACCATGCTGCAAGGTTCAGAGTTTTGGAGCGGAGTGTGCAGAATTTGATTGTTCTGCTGAGACAGTAGATGAGATATTTGAGGCAAGTACCAAGGAGGGAGTTGAGACATATTCCTTAGAATTGGGTACCAGTGCTGGCGAGGCCAGTCTGGAGCAAATAGGATCATTTTTGGTTTTTCCTGTCTGCCCTTTAGTAAGACCTTGGAGAGAACAGGCAGAGGGGGAAAGGCATAGACTGATAGGTTTTTCCAACTGAAGGATAGGGCATCCACTTTCCATGCTTGTCTGTGAAAAGTCCTTGTGCAGAATTTGTCCAGTTGATAATTATGGGGAGAGGCAAATAGATCTATGTCTGTGTTCCCCCATTTCTGTGTTACCATGCTGAAGATATGTGGATCCAGTTTCCACTCGTGCAGTTCCATAAGATTTCTGCTTAAGTCGTCTGCCAGAGTATTTTGATTTCCTGGCAGGAATTGAGCTTGAAGATGTACTTGGTAAGTCAAGGCTGTGTTCCACAATGCCATGACTAGTCTGCAAAGGCATTAGGAATGTGTACCCCCCCCCCCCGTTTATGTGCCACATAACCGTGGTGTTGTCCGTCTTTATCAGTAGTTGTCCTGGATGAAGGAAGTCCTTGAAGGCTGTCAGAGCAATCTGAACAGCTAGCATCTCGTTCTGGTTGATTTGCAGATGCATTTGTTTTGGGATCCATATGCCTTGAATGCATCTCCCTGCCAGGTGGGCCCCCCAAGCATAGTCTGATGCATCTGTAGTTAGGGTTTGGGTGGCAGGGGGTAGAGTGAATGACAGCCCCTTGTTTTGGTGACATGTCTCTGCCCACCAAAGAAACTTCTGTTGTAGGCAGGGATTGAGAGGAATCATTGTTTCCAGGCTGTGACAATGCTGACTCCATAAACTTTTTAGGTACCATTGAAGTTTCCTCATATGCAGTCTTGCATATGGAATTAGTAGAATGCAGGATGCCATGAACCCCAAAGCCTGCAGAATTTATCTTGCAGATAACTGGGTTTTTGTTGCCATCTGTTTGAAGTATGTTGTCAGTTGCCTTTGTTTGTATGGCGTAAGGTAAGCCATCTGGGCAATTGTATTCAATTTGCACCCAGGAATGTAATTATTTGAGAGGGTACCAGTTGTGATTTCTTTTCATTTATTGTGTACCCTAGGCATGTTAGAAGCCTTTTTACAAATGCCAGATGTTGAAGAAAAATGTCCAGGTAAGGATAAATTTGTATGCTTCTTTGTCTGCAAAATGCAATTACTGGTGCCAGGCACTTTGTAAAGACCCTGAGTGCAGTAGATAAGCCAAAGGCAGTGCAGAGAATTGGTAATGCAAAACCCTGCCTTGAAGCGGAGGTATCTTCTGCACGATTCCCTTATTGGGATATGCAGGTATGCCTCTTTTAAGTCTAGAGTCACTAACCAAAAGTTCCTGCCCAGCATAGGCAGTAGCTGTTGTAAAGTCAGCATTTTGAATTTTGGAATGTCCAGGAATGTGTTCAAAATCAATAAGTCCAGTATTGGACACCAGGCATTGTCTTTTCTGGGTACCAGGAACAGTCTTGAATAAAAACCTTGTCCTTTTTCCTGTTCTGGTACTGGTTGAATAGCCCTCATATCCATGAGGGACGTAACTTGTTTCTGAGCCTCTGCCCACTGATTTTGTGGCAGATCTGGCCAACCGTTTGGATTTGGCAAAGTATGGCAATGAAATATGTACCCCTGGGATACTATGTTTAATACCCACTTGTCCTGGGTAATTAAATGCCAATTTTGAGCATGACATGCTAATATTCCCCCCAAGATAAGTGCTTGGTGAAGGTAGAGGGAAGTCATTGAGACTACTTACTGTAGGGTTGTGCTTTGTTTCCTCCAGATTAGGAGGTGGAGGCACCCCATTGCTTTGACCTGTAAGAACCCTGTGATTGGTATCTAGAGCCTTTAGAGCACCTGGATTTGCCTTGAGAGGCTCTGTTGGACACAGGAATGGACCAATTTTTAGTAGGCCAGTGCCTACTGAACCTGGGTGGCTGCACTTGTAAGAAATCTTTTACAGTTTGCATAGATTTAGCTTTGTCTTACATTTTCTTTAAAACCTCTTCTGCCTTATTACCAAACAGAGTATAATGCTGTAAAGGGGCCTCCAACAATTTAGCTTTAACATGATCAGGCAGATTTTGCTCCTTGAGCCATTCATGCCTTCTAATCACAGATCCAGTAACTGCGGCCCTGCAAGAGGCCTCCAAGGAATCAAAACCACATTGCAAAGTATGCTTTCCAACCTGTTCTGCTGCATGCAATAATTCCTGTAATTCTTTATTTTCCACACAATCAGAAATCAACATAATTTTCTATTTCAATAAGCCCATAACATGCTGTTGATATTTAAGCATATGAAACTGGCAGTTTAAGGCCCTAATTGCCAAAGGTTGCAGACGTATAAACCTTCTTTCCCCATCTATCCAGCGCCCTGGAATCTCTATCAGAGGGGGTAGGATTTTTGACTGAGGACACCTTTACACCTTTGGGACCCTGTGGGATAGTCTCAGAATCAGCAGCAGGATTTTTTAATAGAAATTTGTGGGAGTCAGGAACCTTGTAATATCTGTCTGGCTTACTAGGAGCTGGAGGTAGGGAATCAGGAGCCATGCTTGATTCCGAAAACACATCATCAACACCTGGAAGCAGGTAAAAAACCAGGGTTGAATGATTATTTGAGTATAGTTTCTTTATTGAAAATAAAGGCAAACAAAATATAATTGTAACATTTTTAAATAGTGTGGGGTGTTAATGTTTTATTTATTTATTTATTTATTTATTCATATAAGGATAAGAATACTAGCATTAGCACTTTATTATGAATATTATTTCATTATTCTGTATTCAATATACATTTTTGTAATGAATTTAATATATTGTTAGTTAGCACAAACACTTTATTTAAATAAATAAAATTTTAGTTACACATTTAGTATTTTTACTAAGTATAATTTTAACAATTGAATATTTCTGTGTACATGTTTTGGATAGGTTTTTATTCTGAAGGCAAGGATTTCATTACTATTTTATTTTATTTTATTTTAATATTAATGGATTTAATTCAAATGTTTAAAGCAAGATTCATTGGTCACTGGGTTAATTAAATCACTATATATAGATCTATTTAATGTTTAAATAATGTCTGATGAAGTCCATTTGGTTTGGATGAAAATGCTTAGGAACTGTGTTGTTATTCATTAAACACGTCTTAAAAGGAGTTACAGAAGTTCTGCAGTTTTTCTTTGGCTTCTTGCACTCTGTTCGTGGGATTTTTGGTACTTTTTCGAGTGCATCCAGTGTTTTTGTACATCATCAACAATGTCTAATACAGGAGGTATAGCCAAAGGCCTATGCTGAGGAAGAAGAAGGAAATCCCTAAGCCTCTTTTTTGATTCAGAGAAATCCTGACTCTCCCAATGAAAATGTTCCCTTAAAGTATGCAAGGTTTCTCCAAAAGAATAATTCTCAGGAAAAGATGCAGATGGGATGGATTCTTCTGCATCTGAATCTTCATAGGGTGGAATAGAAAATTCCTGATCAGAAGAAATGGAAACCTGATCTGAAGATTCATAATCAGTGTCTTCCCTAGGCCTCTTAGCGGGGGGGGGTTGGGAACCTCTGATCAAGCTAATTAAGTCCTCAGCCATTTTGATCATCTGTTTTTAGGCATAGGGGCCTGAGCACATAGCTCATGCATCTTTTTTTAGACTTAGAAGATGTTTTTGATCTTGTTTTTGAAGCTGGCATCAGTTTTATATAAAAATGTTGAGGCCTGAAAACATCTTTAGAAGCTGGTGCTTGCTCAGTGGTTCTGGACCCATCCAAGGGACAGACATCCGCGGGTTCAACACTCTGAGAATCTCGTGGCATACAGGACTCTGCATGGGTCTCAGTAGAGGCCTGAGACTCAAAAGTAGCGGGTATCAGGGACTGTAAAAGTGCCTCACTGAGTATCGGTGAACCGGCGACTGGCTTAGGAGAAGCTTCGTCATCGATTTTGGACCTCGACGGTCTGTCTCTGTCTTTTTCTTTGCGTTTTTTGTGAACTTCAGTAGTCTGATTGCTAACTGATGACATTTCAGGGTAATTAAATCTGGATCCAAAATATTTTGAAGCAAAAATATACCGACGCTTAATAGTGCGTTGGTTAAATCTAGCACAAAACCAACAACAAGGCACATTATGATCTGGACCTAGGCAAGGAATACAGTACAAATGAAAATCCTTATGAGGTTTTTGCTTCCACAAGTAATGCAATTATTAACTTTTACTGACATCGGTAAGGAGCAAGAAAACGTTTCCCCAACAGGGTACTTAGCTTTAGATGAAGACTTCGGTTCTGAAACTCGAATTCAAAAATTTCAGGAGTCCGCCGACCAGCACTTGCGAACTGCTTCTGCTTCAGGCACCACGCGGCAAGAAAGACTGAATAAAATGGCAATGGCTGCATGTTTTATACCCCTGATGACCTGACGTCATGGAAGAGGAGACAGCAACCGACGCAGGACCCAAGACTTTATTATTCAGGCCGACTGAAGACAACCTTCCAGCAGATTACCCAAATGTAATGACTGCAATAGTGAAACACGAAGAACATCTATAGGTTGTACAGAATGATTTATAAAGTCTAGGAAATCAAACATAATGATGGCATTGTTTGTTAGTTACATTAGGCCCAAACTTGAGTATGGAATAACAGTATGGAAACCCTACAGGAAAACAAGCATGAATAAACTGGAAAGAGTCCAGCAGAAATATACCAAGGGCGTCCATGGATGTGAAAGTCTAAGCTATTATGAAAGACTAAAATATCTGAACTTGTACAGTATCTCTTATATATATCTTAGAGGAGATCTTATTCAGGTATACAGGGCATTTAGTGACAACTACCTCTGGGAATGTTTGGGGTTAATAAAAAGTACTAGAGAATCATCAGATAACCCATGTAGGAGATTCTATAGGAATAAGAAGTGTACTAATTGGTTCTCTGACAGAGTAGCCGATGCATGGAACAGACTACCTAATTACATTCAAGTAAGCACTAGTTTAGATATTTTTAAGAACAGCCTGGACATTTATTATGGGAACAAGTGTTTTGATATATTGGCAAGCTAGAAGGGCATTAATGCCCGTTCTTGAAACATTTGTATGTATGTACATATGTATGTATTATACATTATTAATATATTACAGTATTAATATAGTACATATATATAATTATTAATATATTTTTTATTATAATTTTTCTTATAGATGTATTTACATTTGTGACAATTCCAACATGGGAAAAGTTCTGCACTTTTTGGCAATCTTTTTTCCCTCAGTATTCTGTTCTTTATAGCATAATTTCTGCTTTTAATTCTTTGCTCACTTAAAAGAGAAACATGGCACTTCAGGTATTATATTTTTCTCATAATTCAAGGCTTGCAGAATCTGCCAGTTCTTCTTGACTATCCCTATAACATCAATAGTTTGCCTATTATATGAGATAGTCATTCTTGCTTTTTTCTCGTTTTTCTTAGTAGCGATAGTAAGGGCAGTATCAATTTTATTACCCTCGTTCTTTCTAAATAATATGTAACTCTATTATTTCTCCTTTGAAATAATCATTGCACTGCATCATTTAATTCTGTTTTAGTATAGCTTCTCTCTCAACTCTTCTACTAATAAACTTAAAAAAAAACTTTTTATTTGATTTTAAAACAAAGCAATAATCATTTACTCAATTATTAACAATTTCATGAAACTAAAAATTCAAACCATTTTTAATATAATTAATACTTTTCTAGTAAGCTTTGTAATCTTTCCCAAGCTTATAATTTGTGTCACATTTTTAGTTCTCATTCTTATATTATTTTATTACATACTGCCAATAACCTTAACTGTTCAACTGCCTTATTGTCATCTGTATAGATCAACCAGCTACAGCTCTTTAAACATAAATAAATCCACTCTGTTCGATGGAAGGCTGGATATTAAAATTAAAACTCAGATACCTTGGCCACATAATGAAAGACAGAGTTCCCTAGAGAAGACATTGATGAGGCTGTCTCAAAGCCTCATCAATGGCCTTGCATGCAAAAGAATATGAAGTCAAAACAACTTGGATTAAACTAAATGATATAACAAAATATGTACTTATTTACATAGAAGTTATGCATTCATGATGATCTCTGCACTTTGAAAGTTGTTGAAAAACTGTGGTCTTTTCAAGTACCACACACCAATAACTGGTACAGAAACCCTTTAATACTGGTTAGAAGTTGTTCTGATGCCCGGTCACTACCATACAAAAATGTCAGCACTCTCTGAAGTCAAATAATTCTTTGATCCAATTGAGTTCAGAATCAGGCAGTAACAGATATTGACTCAAATTGTGAAATAAGATGGGTTGAATGACATTACCACATATTTACTACTAAAGAGTAGTATGCATCAATCACTCACGTCAATGGTTTGCACTAGGGGGTGCTTTGATCTCGATTAGGGAGTGCTTCTTTGATCTTCAACACATTGCACATTGTTTTCTCATTTATTTGTTCATTTTTCTGCACTCATTTAACTTACTTTGCTTACTGTATTTCATAATGAATATGGAGATTATTGTGCCATTTTTGCTGTTGGTGATTTATGCCTGTCATTTCATTCCCCATTACTGCATTGTCTGCTGCACTGACACCTTTGGTATAGTGATCCTGACAGTGGCTTATACTTCATACACCACAGTGGGTTCATGCTGCAAAGCAAACGAGACATTTTTCTGTGATACATCTGGTTAGGGACTCATGGCTGAGGTGACATTCAATTGCAGAGAAATATAGCTGTTGCAGATTCCCTGTGGGCAAACAGAAGCTCAAACTTCCCTGACCACAGCTTTAATCACCAAGTGCATGGGGGCAGAAGAAGTAATCAGTGTTGGGCTCAGTGTGCAATACATTCTTATGCAACTACAACATGTAGAAGTGTGCTACAGCATGGAGGAAATACTGCATGTTACTTTAGTCACATTTATGCTCCAGTATGCATTTTAGGTAATGTTACCTAGACACTGTGATGGGGGTAGTGGTCTACACACACCAATATAAAGCCACTGCATTTTTACTGCCATTGACATGCCCACTGATCAGCCTGCTGCTTAAGCCTGCCATACTGCCTGCTGTCTCATGTTGCCTTGGGGACAATGGACATTATTTTCCCCCCATGGATTTGGTTATTGAAGTTGTGGGCATGCCACCACATTGTTCTCTTTACCCACTGGGAATTTGCAACAGCCATATTTCTCTGCAGTTGAATGTCACATCAACCATGTGACCTAATGGAATACACAACAAGGAAATGTTTCACTGCCTAGGTGCCTGAACCCCAGCACAGCACTTCAAACAGACATGGTCATCAAAGAATCATATGACCACCTTGTAGCAAAAGTAGTCAGGAAATGTTTCTATCTAGCCAATTAATAACAAAAGGCACATCATCTAGTTAAAAAAGTTAGAATTCCACTATACTCAGCCCCTTCAGACTAATCATAGAATATAATGCCCTTTCACTATGCATCTATCCAAACACATCACACAGCAATAAAGGTCACATACATTCCTAAGGAAATATATCACTTGAATAAAGACTCTATTATGAAGACAGGCTTGAAGCTCTAGCCCTGTACCTTATCTTATAGACTTCTATGTGATTTTTCTAACATGAGCCAGACATTATAATGCAGCAATAAATGTATTCACTCTACTGTCCCTTTTAAAAATATTTATTTTAAATAGTGCTAAAGTGGCTTTTAAAATTTAAGGCAAAACAAAAAGAGATCATCATGGTACAGAAAAGATAAAGAAGAATAAACATGTTTAGCTGTTTAACTTATCAGTTTTAATATTATGATGTGCTAATGAGCTTTATCATGTTATGCTGGGTTCAAGTCCCCCATTTTCCATAACTCTGACTCAAAGTAAGTCAGTCAGTTGGCCAGTCAGTGCTTCCAAATTTCTTCTGAAAAAGGGGAGATGTGTGTAATAGACATATCTATTTAACAAGCTAATGTTAAAAATGTCCTTCTCTGGAACAGGCTTCTCATTTATGTGAAATAGAGCTCTTCTCTAACCCTATTTAAGTGAAAACTGGACCAGTAGATGGGAAATAAGAAATATACCCAGAGTCTAGAACTTATATCTTTAATGGGCACGGGAGACTTGTAAATCCTGCTCTAACTTACATATACCCCTTAAAATAACATCTAAAGCAGATAAACTTGCAGGGTACAATTGGAATGCTTTTCTAGTGCTATAAAGGTCCCAGTAGTTATTACCCTAGTATATACATATGAATCTATGACTCATTTCTGGTATTTTTTGCTTTTAAGGTCCAAAACTTCCTACACCTTCACAAAACAAATGGCTCAATAACTGCATAAATTAAAGACTTGAATTTACATCAAAAGATACATATGACATCCTGGAAGGACAGATTTATTAGTGCTTCTCCCTTTTCTGGAATAATCTTCCATTACATGCAAATCAGAGTGATACCCTTTCTTTAAGGCAACCTTTACAACTAGATTGATGCCTGTAACTTCATCCTATGGCTGGCTTTTTTGTCCTTTAACAGGAAAGGTGATTAAACTTTATGAACTGACTCAGTGTTGCAAACTCCATGAATCTTTGAATCAGTGAATCTTTAACTCTTCCTTCAGTTTAGACTTTGTCTAAAAGGGTCCTTTCTTGTTTGTAAAATATCTATGTATGCATATATATATATATATATATATATATATATATATACACACACACACACACATATATATATATATATATATATATATATGTATATATATATATAAACTGTATTACTTGAAATTGCTCATTTGGAAATAAATCACAGATGGAATACCAGACAGATGTTATATAAACAATGTCTATTGGCAATCATGATTTCCCACCATCTTACCATCCAACAGCTGCTTCACTTTATATGTGAAAGACTGTGGACCAGAGTAAGAATGGCACATCACAGAAATGAGAATAAACAAAATAATGATCACATGTCTTTCAGGATGATAAGTAGTTGTATGCAAACTGGATTGTATACAACTAGCATATCTCCTAGCTAAAATTATCACTTAAAGTTTCAGTGGTTGACAATAACAGCTTAAGTTTATAATCACAAATCTTATTTTTCACTACACACTCCAATATTATGCTGTTAAAATTATGAGTGATCTATTAAGCACTGTGTATTCCTTCTCTGACAGCTTGTTTTTCCCTACATAAGCAAATGTTAGATTATAAAAAGAGCCCAACACTTTAAAGTAGTTTGCTCATTCTGACAACAGTTTACTTGCAAACACAGAATATCATATTTTTTCTTTTGTCTGGATTTATGAAAGATGAAAGCTGTCTCAAAGCAAGTTTGAATCAAATGTACAAGTGGAGCTTCTTGCAAAAAGAGATAATGTTCAGCTGGGGATATGCATGACTTTGGAAAATGCATTACACACACACACACACACACACACACACACACACACACATATATATATATATATATATATACATATATAGTTCCCATTCACAAGATCGAATATATGAATACTCGAAACTCATAAGCCCGAGCCCAAAATATCGAGTATTCATATACTCAAGATTGTGAAGGGGCACAAAAGGAAAGTAAAAAACACTTTTTCTAACGTTTTTGCAGGGGGGGGCTGTGCCCCCCTGTACCCTACACACACCCCTACTTAAGTATACCAACTCCAAGATCGCACTACACAAAAGGAGATGGAAATGTACCATTATGTGCTATATGCATAAGCACACAACGGGACACTTTCTATTCCTCCGCTGAAGTGCGGTCATGAAACCTGCACATTAAGGAAGGAACAGCACAGGGGGACCCAGCCCCCTACAAAAAGGTAAGTAAAACCCTTAAACTAATTTTTTACACTTCCTTTTCACAATTTCGAGTTACTGAAACTCAAGATTTTGAACTCGATCTTATGAGTTTCAAGCTTTTAGTAATTCGATCTTGTGAAGGGGAACCATATATATATATATATATATATATATATATATATATATATATATATATATGTATATATATACATGCATACACATCACTTCACATAAAGAGTTCTAACTTTTAAAAAGCATGTGTAGCCTATCTGCACATCACCAAGACAGATTAAGAAATAAATGACATTTTCAGAACATGTTTTGTCCATGGCATTTGGAGTTCCTCGAAATGTTAACCACAAGGACTTACAGACAGAGTGCTGTGAAGAGAAACAATGCCTGAAAGTAATATACAACAATGGGACAATGGGAAACAGTCACACTTAATAAACCAGCAATGTTAATTTGCACTTATAAGCTAAGATATGCTCAGGGTTCTCATTTTTATATCATTTATTTTGGTCCATAGCCTTAAAAATTTGCAAGCCTTCAACTAGCCCATTACCTCCCCTGTGCTGCCATCAAGACAGAAGAAACATGAGATTCAGGGACAGAAGCTGGCATCCTACAGAGTGCAGGGCATTTGTTTCTGTTTCATTGTTTGCACCTCTAGTGCCTGCTGACCACATGTGCTTCCACCCATGGTGCCCTGAGAGCCATGATGTAAAGCATCCTTTAGGCAGCCATCAAAAGGTTATTTTGCCTAGTAGCTAACTCTTAACCAGTACCTGCATCCAACATTCTGTCCCTTCAGCTTTCTGAAATAGTGTATTGCCTGACTATGGTGACCCACTGTGGGTGCATGCTCTGACTGATACAGCTGTAATATTCTGCTGAAATGCACAAACTCTTTGGTCAGCATTAACCTCTGAGTCCCTTTGTCACTGAGTGTAGCAAAGGACCTTCCCCCAGGTATAGTTCCAGTGCTGGAACATTGAGCAACTCTCTTCTCTAGGGTTAGGCCATCTGACATTAGCTGCTCACTCCTGTTCCTCTCCTGGTAGTCATAGTTACATATTTTTTTCTATCATCAGAAGGTCTAATTCCGGTTTCTTTCTTTATATTTTTCAGCACTAAGAAAGTTATAAAAGCACTCACAGCCTGAGGCTTAGTGAGTCTAGCTGGAGTTATGATACTGATATAACAATACTGCTGCAGAAAGACATTTATGGAAGCTTCATGTAGGGTAATAAATAAAGAGGAAGATTATCTCGGCAGAGTGGTAAGATAAGGATCCAGGATTAATTTTAACTTTCCTGTTTTATGTCAAATCTCGCAACACTTTTGAAAGGATGAACACTGCATATTCTTCTGGCCTTGAGGGTCAAACGTGAAGTAATTTCTGAGAGAACCTAAGTGTTGTGTATTCCTGCAACATTGTTAAAGCGAGAAATATGGAAGTTGGTAATGAGGTGGTATCCTATCAGTAAACGCACATTATTTTTTGGATATTAGATGGGGAGGGTGCAGAAAGCAAAACAAGGGGTGAACAGCTGGCTGGGAGGCCATCGACAACTGGTACATCTCAGGGGTTAGGATGAATGATATGCTTTTCTTGGACACAAAGGTTGAGTCGGTTCACAGTGGATGTTAAGGCAGATAGGAAGAGGCAGGAGACTTACATAAGGGACAGGAACAAGACCAGAGGATGTGCCGAACAAGACTGTACAATGGTCTTGGTAGTGACCTCCAAACAGTGAAATGTTATACAATAAAAAATAGACTTGCAAAAAAAAAAACTCACTTTCTGGGAAAGTGGCAGTAAGAAGAGATGAAGAGATTATGCTTTTAAGGGGCATATCTTCAAGGTATCTTAATAGAATGGTTGTTGATATCATGCTGTAGCAAAGCAGGTTATTGTGTTTTACATTTAAGAGGAACATTTGTACAAAAAGGTATATATTTTAGTGATTCAAGGTATAGTTTATTTTCATATCTCCTTACACATAAAGTTGTTTGGGGATAGGCACAATAGGATGTTGGGAGAGATGTTGTTTTTGTAATGGCAAATTTTAAGATATCTCTGTCTAGACATCTAACTACCAACATATCTTTAACCTTTGTAAACTTCTCTTTATGTTTTATTATAGGCTTTATACACGTTTACTGAGTTAATGCGATATTAAGATTATATGTCAAGTATGTACATAGAATACTTTGTCAGACGATTTAAATATTTATACTGTTTTGTGGATGTGTAGATATATTTGTAGGTAAATTCTGCTTACAGAAAGTTAATCTAGCATCTCTGCAAGAATTACAAAGCAGTTAGCTGAGAAACTTATCAATTTTTCCACAAATTAGTTTTCCTGGTGTAATTGTTAGCTAAAACCAAAGCCAGTTGTAGCATTGTGTTGAGCTCTGTAATTAAATTAATTTTCTCTTCCTCCTTTCAGTCCTCAGGATCTTTAAAATGGTCCTTCATCTATGAAACTCTGTACAATATTCAGCAATTATAACCCATCTTTTGTATTTTTTTTTATTTACTTGTTGTAGAATCTGTTTCTCAAAACAATAAACTATTTTACCATCTATTAACACAATGTGCAGAAGTGGTTCCCCTACACAAGATCGAATATATGAATACTCGAAATTCATAAGCCCGAGTCCAAAATCTCGAGTATTCATATACTCGAGATTGTGAAGGGGCACAAAAGGAAAGTAAAAAACACTTTTTCTAACGTTTTTGCAGGGGGGTCTGTGCCCCCCTGCACCCCCCACTACTTAAATATAACAACTCCAAGATCGTACTACAGCAAAGGAAATGGAAATGTACCATTATGCGCTATATGCATAAGTGCACAACGGGACACTTTCTATTCCTCCACTGAAGTGCGGTCATGAAACCTGCACATTAAGGAAGGAACAGTACAGGGGGACACAGCCCCCTATAAAAAGTTAAGTAAAACCCTTAATCTAATTTTTTACACTTCCCGTTCATAATTTCGAGTTACTGAAACTCGAGATTTTGAACTCAATCTTATGAGTTTCGAGCTTTCAGTAATTCAATCTTGTGAAGGGGAACCACAGAAGTATACCAGTCATCCTAGGAACAGATTTTCTCCAAATAAAAACTGAAAATGTATGTAAAAACAGCCTATTAATTGTCTAACTCATAGGTGTACACAGCTGATCAGGAGCCACAAACTGTCATATTCAGACTGGTCACTGCTCCACATTTCCATGACATTTAAAAGCCCTTACATGATATTTAAGTCCAAACCAAAACAGCCCTGACCATCTTTTCTAAATTAGTGCACCCCTCCCCCGTCTCTCCCTTTTCTGTCCTGTTTTAAGCATCTAGGTTATCTGAGGTCATTCTGAACCCAAGGTCAACAACAATTTCCCAAGTTAAAGAAGCAGTATCCAAGACAAATAGGATGATTGAAAAGAAAAAAAAAGTCTGTGATTCACTGGACTTGAGCCTAGGTCTTCTGTTATTGTGATTTCTTTCTGCCATCTATTTCTGATGTAAATGAGACCTACCTTGTCCGGAATCATATTTGAGTTTACTGCATGATCTATTAATGGCACAGATTTATCTGATTGTGTGGCATATGCATATTTAAACTGGAAAGATTTATATAAAGTATGGCATTCATCTAATTCTGTACTTCTTATTTAATTGGATTTTTGTCAGCATTTCTTTGCCATCAAAGGATTCCACTAGGGTGAAACATGCACTTTCTACAAAAATACAAGGATGAACAAATAGCTTTAAAGAGCAAGTCATGAGAGCTGAGAGATTACTGCAGAAATGTGTCACAGATGCGATCACGGGAGAAAAAAAATAAAAATGGTTCCACACAGTATTTTCAGATGTAGGTATTTTCAGATGTAGGTCCCTGCAGCAAGCACAATTTGCCTTAAGAGCTCACAGGGAGCATGCTATAGACCTTGGGCTGGACTATCCTTCTCTCTCCACACAAAACACCACACTGACCACTTTGGAGCTCTGTACCCTTGTTCCCAGTAGCTGACACACACACACACTCAGATATTTGAGTTCCACATACACATACACACCCAGGAAAAGCTGGCACAGATTTACTATCTGTGTCCCTTTCTGCCAAGACTCTGAGGTAATCACGCTGCTACCAGTCAGCTACTCTAAGGCTTTTACAAAGGGTACCCAATTCTACTGTGGAAAATTAATACTAATACAAATGGTAGAGTGGACCAAAGCAGCAAAGCTTCCAGGAGCAGCCACAGTGTCACTAAAACAAGCATAAGTACTCACAAGATGTGAAAAATACTCTCTAAAGTACCAGCTACAATGAAAGTATTAAAATATTTAATGATAAACAGTAAAACACAAAAAAGGAGAATACTGAATACAATAAACAACAGTTTCAATCACAGAGATATAAAAATAATACAGTTGGATTATTTCTCACAAATGCAGGGAACACAATTAATTTATTCTCACTAAATGTCCATGACTAACTAAAGAATTACTGTTCGTTGACTACTTACTAAACCAGGGCAAGCTGATGTATGCTGAGTGTCTTACCACAGCAAAAGCCAGATGATGTCTGCCTTTGTCTGTGTGGATGTGTGAGATAAATATCCTGCCAGAAATCTTTCCTGTCAGATTCTAAAGTGCTGCTGCAAGTGTTCCAAAGAAACCAGATGCTGTTAAGAGGATGACATCACCTCTGGTCACATGATTTGTACAATATACACAAAGGGCTTTGCTAAGATCTGTGGCAGCAAAATGCTATAACACACTTTCAAACTTTCCACTCTTCCAGGGTTCTCTGATAAACATACACATTTGATCAGTTACAACAATACAACCTAACATACACTCATGCATTCCTTCTGTCCAGCAGGACCTACTGTTGATGCATTTTTAACACAAATAACTTTACAAATATATTTTAACTCAAACATCTGTACAAATAAGTGTGATAATCAAATAGCATAAAATTCTTTACAAAACTCCAGCTAGCTATGCTGGCATATGTACACATGTACCAGTCTACTCTTCCTGGCAAAGATGGCACTACCTCATAACATCACAGGTATAAACAAAACAACATTTTTATATGACAGCTGTTATCTTTGCATATATACACACTGTAAAATGTACATCAGTGTTTAAGATAATGCAGTGCATGAAGCAGTATGATTACAATTCAATATCAGAGGGAAGAAAAAGAAATCAGTAAAGCACTCCAGTGGTAAGACATCCAATCTTAGCCAATGCTGTTAAGAATGGATCTTGCACTAAAAAATTGGCACATTAGTCAGCAAGCTTCAGTCAAAACAACTTTTTTTCCACCTTCTGTCTGTTCCTACAATCTGCCCCTGGCTTTCTTTCAAAATCTTTCACCAATTTATCTAGCTATTTGTTTGACAGCATTGATAAGTGCTTTTCTGGCTTTAAAAGCCATCAAAACACTTTGTACTTTTTTGTAACTAGTAATACAATGAGCAAATAAATCTCCATACACTACAAAAAATTATGACTGGATTTGTGATCAAAACCTAATATTATGTGTTCTTGATGTGGATGTCAAGATTCACCTCTAGAGTGAATTTCTTGGCATAAATTTCTCAAACACATTACAACATGGTTAAATCAGAAATTATAATATTCTGTAGTAGGGCTTAAAGTGTGCTTCTTTTTCATAAAGGTTCAAGCAAACTGTTAAACGCAGTTCATTAAAACAAAATAAGTATCACCTGTGAATTGCACAGTGCTGAGATGGTTTCCTACATTGACAAAACAACTGACTTTCATTATAACTAAAAGAAAGTGGCAAAGAACAAGTAAAATCATAAGAACAATAAAAATCTCAAGTTTTTCTAGACTTGGCCTTCAGCTTGTGTAACCATTTGTAGCATGTATTTTTGCATCTGCTATCTTCTTCATAATCCAAAAAACAACTCTTCAGTGAATACTTTTCTCTAAGACATTTCACAGAGTGAAGTTAATCGAGTATTATAAAAATCTTTGATTTTTTTTCATATTTCACTTGTTGGAAAACTCTTGTCTAGTTGATGATAAAGTATTTCTGTTACCTTGAAATCTTTTGGTTCTCAGGTGCTCTTCAGGCTCTCTGCCTCCTGCCATGCCTCCCACACATCTCCTTATACTTGTTCATTAACGTGAAACTTTTTCTGCACAAAAATACTACTCTAAAAGTCAAACATGTTGCATTAAAGAAAAGTAAATATTACAACTGCTAGTAATTTAATTTTTCTTGGGTAAAGAGAAGAATTCCATTTACATTTACTGATGCTCAATAATGCTATTTTAGTCTTTAAATGCTTACAGTCTCCCCAGCTTTAATACTTTATATAAAGTATGTGATTAAAATGTTCCCCCATACTGAGCCATTTGATAAATCGGGTCTATATCACTTCATTGAAAGCTTAATTCCATAAATGTCTATTCATAAAACCTTAATCATCGAACACCCTTTCTCTTTCATTGAACATTTACATCATCAAATCTTTTTCCTAGGGAATGAAACTACTTGGTCACCAGAGCAATTGTAACAAACAACACATTATTTTAAACTTACCAAGGTGGGGGCCTTGCCCCCCACACTCCCTCTAATTATATATATCAACTCTGAAATTGCACTGCATTGGGGAAAAGGGCAAATTTGCAATGATGGCCAACTAACTCCCTTCCCTAGGAAAAAGTTTTGATGTTGTAAACGTTCTAGGAAAGGGTGTTCGACTATTGGGGTTCGATAAATAGGTATTCATAGAATTAAGCTATCGACAAAGTGACAGGAACCTGATGAATCTGTAAGTGAAAGACTTTTCATGGTGCTTTATTTCCCACACTCCTGTGAGAGAAGTGAAGAACTAAGTCCCTTGCTGAGTGTTATGCTTGAGGTAACTGCCTACCTTTTCTGTTTGTGTTCTGCAGATAATCAGTATTCTTACAACTGCTTGGTTTCCTGACACAAAGCATTACGACATTCTGAAAAAGCCAGCTTGGAATGCTGTTAATTAACCAATAACCCATGGCTGGGTGTGGGTAATGATGGATTTACCCATGGTTGGTGTGGTTTGGTCATGACAGGAAGCACAAGTGATCAAACAAAGCCAACCATGGGTAAATCCAGAACTGCCCACACCCAGCTGTGGGTTATTGCTATTATACAATGACATTATTTAAGAACAAAAATACTTACTTTTCCTAAATAATGTCTTTATATAATGCCTCCATGCTGCTCTTCTGTGGTTTTCTGGTATCCTGGGAATTTTTCTGAGGTACTGTGCATGCGTATGGGACTTGTGTTCCCACACTTATACAGTACATCAGTGCTGTGTAGAGCTAGCAATGGAGAAAGGAAGATCTCCGCTGCCTTTTTTTTAAAATTGAAAATAAAAAAAAATGTTAAAAATCAGGAGACTTTTTACATTTGTGAGAGCTGGGACAGACAAAATAAAAGGCTAATCAGGTAAGTTTCTTTAATTTTGTAGAATGTAAATGATTATCCTCTTATTTTTTGTCTCCACCATCTTCCTCATTAGTTTAAGGTCTTCTGTTGACTTTTTTGGGGCAAAAAAAAGAAAAGTAAAAAAAAAAATTAGGAGAATACTAATGGGAAACAGTCTGGGCAACCGGACCTTTTTCCGTTAGTATATTCTCGGATTTACAATGGGCACGTGGTTAGAATGGCCAATCAGCGTGCTCATTTTTGAATATTAACAGCTAGTCATTGTATAATACTAAACAAACAGGTACAGAGAATGGCAGATGCTGTGTGGTTCCAAGGAAAGATGCAGGGAAGTTGTTCTTCTCGAATAAGTGCTCCAACTAGTTTGTTTCCTTTAGTTGGTCTACATTTCAGGTTGGTCTACATTTCAGAAGTGGACAGTAACCTTCTGAACGACCATTTCCTAATCAGCTGATTGAATTATTATTTAGTAGATATATAACTGCTTTAATTTTTCATTATCAGATGTTGCTATATAAGGGTTCAGTGTATGCAAAAATATCTGGGTGTCAGATCAATGTATTTGATAAGAAAAATAAACACAGTAAATGGTTACAAAGGCACAAAACTACATAGCACATCCAAAGACCCAAAGAAAAGTTATGCATTAAGGTCAATAGCTCATTATCATCAGCCACTGAAATAATATTATGAAAATGATATAAGCGCCCATAGTTCTTGCGTTAAAAACCACCTGCATGTACCAGTTTTCAACTATACCTTAGCTGTCTCCAGAATCACAAATTTGATTCATTTTATGGAACAGAATAGATAGTGATTTCTACTGATAAGTGTACTTAGATGTGCAATAAGGATAAAGTTTGTGTACTAAGCCCTGGTGTGGCATAAATATGTCAATTTTTGTTCTGCAATAAAAGCATGGAGCAATACAGCTCTATGTGAACGTTTATAGAGAAAGCAACATACGTTATAGTTGTACATCTAAGAGCATCTAACAGGTTAAGCACAACAGCGTATATGCCAGGAGAAAATCTATGTACCATAAAGCCCAGAATGCATTTCATATCTATCATGGAATGAAAAAATAATTAAAAAATGATGACAATCTTCTAAAAGAGAAAAAAATGGCTTGGACTGACAGATTTCTTCAAACTGCATTGTCACTTGGTCTGAGTTACACTTTTTTAACGTGATTAAAATGGACAGCTTCTTTCTTCCATTCAGTTTTAGAGAATGATAATTATGTATTCACATGTTAGCAGTGAAAGTATTTCCTTACATAAAGAAGAGATTATCCAATAATAATGATTTTTTAGGGACCATAGGTGTAAGCATGCTAAATACATGAGCAAGATGTTTCAAATTGCTTTGAAACTTAGTTATGGAAGGAGCTATACACATAACCCAATTTTGCTTTTATTTCAGAAGTCCATAAGCTGATCATGAGATGTTTCATAAAAACAAAAGGCAGACATAACAGATATGTCCCAGATGCACCACCAGATAAAAAAATAATGTTTGGCGAAACACATAGCTAGTGAAAACAAGCACTTAATGAGTTAGGTGTGTGTTTCATTGTGAGGATCTCATTAGTGTTAGCTTTACATTACTATAGATCAAGAAATGTTGTCTTCCATAAACTAATATGCAGCATTACTTAACTCTACATTCATGAATCTTGACTAAGAACATACATATATTAGCACCTCTACATATGGTTTTGCTGAAATTCCTTAAGTGTTAGTGGTCCAAAGGAAAAAAGAAATATGAAAAACACAACACTGATATCACAGGAAATTGTTGCCAGCATGATTTCTAAGTGCTCTATGGCAATGATTAACTTGTTTTGGGAGATTGCTCCCTTCTTTTAGTGGGAGCAGCCATGAAGCTGCTATATATAATATCAGAAATTTTTGGGGGGGGGGGGCTTGCCCCCTTCAAAAATCTTGTAAAGTTGATATTTTTACCCTCTTGTGATTTGGGCAATATTTTTCAGCATTCAGTTTTTTACTACTGTGTAAGTTGGTGTAGAACTGCATATAAGATCTCTCTCTGCACTTATCTTGTGCAAATCCTTACAGCACAGCTTTATCAAAAACCCATATGTCAGACACATAGTTTTAAAAAAATAGTCAGTTAACATGAGCTTTGTTCTGTTATAATGTTAAAACTGACCGAGTGTACTCCCCCGACAACAAATTCTGCTAACCCCTGTAGCTTGCTTTTTTCATAATTCTTGTGACCTACTAAACACATCCATAACATTTTGTGAATAATGGGTTACATGACTTGCTGTTTTACTGTGCTCATACTGCAATGTTCAGTCATGCTAAAATAAAATAAAATAAAATACCATTCTGCATATTTATAAACAAGTAAATAAATACAAGTCATGTTCAGTGCCTCTGCTGCAATTAAACTCCATTCCGTACTTCTTACATCAAGTCCTACTGGAGAACCCAAGAAAATGTTACTAATCATTGGTTCATAGGAGGTTACAAGCAGCCCTAGAGCCCTTGCAGGCCTAGACATGTTAATCCTGAGTTGTCTCAACTGTCCTTGGTTAGATGTATGTAATTCGCAAAGCAAGTCTATGAGAAACACGAACTATCCCTGTCTATGGGGGACATGGGTGCCACCTCTAAGGCAAATTTGTGGTCTCCAATCCATTTGTCCAGGTTGCGCTTGAACAGGGTCAGTGAGGAGCTCTGCTTAATGTGACGTTAAGTTTATTTCAGAGTAGCAGCAATATCTGGGAGATATATCTTTCTCTCCGGTATGTTCTGTTAATGTCACAGGCTAGGGTAAGATCCCTAGAGTGAGTGAGTCTTGTGCCATTTGACATATAGAGCTGCAGCATATCCATCAGGGCAGGGTCAGAGACTGTCCTGGAGCTAGCCGATACATTTCAAACTGTTGCTTCGACACACTCTATAACACTGTTAGTAGGAGCCAAGTTATTTCAGGTTTATAAAGTTATTTTCATACACAGTTTGAATATACATAACTCTGTGGGTTCCTCCATTGGAGGTTTTGAACATTCTTTAAGTTGCCCAAAGATTCTGCAGCACTGCTGTAGTGTGACTGCGGGCATATGATTTACAGCACTAATATTACAGTGCTGTCAAACTGAAGTGAGATGGCTTCCAGACATTACTGTTACTTTTTATTTATTTGTTTATTTTGCAATTATGCCAGAAAAGGGCTTCCACTGGATGCTGTCTTACTTATTACACGCCTCTTCTGAACTTGATGAAATGTATTGTACTTTTGAGGATTAGGGCTAATTACGATATATATATATATATATATATATATATATATATATATATATATATATATATATAGACATATGTGTGTGTGTGTGTGTGTGTGTATATATACACACACACACACACACACATATATATATATATATATATATATATATATATATACACAAATATATGTGTTTGTGTGTGTATGTATGTGAAACAGTAAACAGTTAAGGACCAAAAAATTCCTTGCTAAGTTCTTATAACATGTACTGCAAACAGTCTTTCAAATCATGTAGGCAGCCACAGTAAATAATTACTAATACTGCTTGCAGGCTAATAAGCACTTCCACCAGTGAATTACTGCCTAGGGCAGCTGTAGCCTTTGCACCACAGTAAGTGTGGTATTGCTTGCCTTTGTTAGGTGGAGTGCTTTGGAAGAACCTTAAACTTAAGCAAGGAGCGGGATGGGAGAGTCAGTTCCTGGGCATGTGGAACAGGAAAGAAGTGCTATGCAAGACAGTGAGTGAATGCACACCTTCATCATGTCTGACTGTACTACAAGCCACATACACGTTCCCATGGAAAAACGGCATTTCTGACTAATATGAACGAATCTCATGGTGTGTTTATATGGATGCTAGTGTATGAAAAGAAAGTTAAAATAATAGAATAAAAATGGGGATTACCTGCAAAACTGGCTGAAGTTTTACTATTTAAAGTAAACCAATTAAAAAAATATCTTAAATGTAAACCTAGCAAATACTGTTATAACCCTCACTAAATCAGCAACAACATTCACAAAACTACAGAAATATGTTAAGGAGATAAACTGTCACAAAAAATAAAGAAATTGAAATAAATCTCAGTATTAGAATGCCAAACCACTTGCACAACAGTCCTTTCATAAGTTATTGACCAGAAAAGTAGGAAATTACCACAGGCCATCAAAGTCAGTTGGATGTGGGTATTTTCTGAATACCTGAGGACTGTAACCATGATTATCAGAACTGGAGAACTGTGAAGTGTAAATAGAGAAGACATGCTAACAGCAGTGAGCTGCCAGTTGGTATACTTAAGAAGGCTTGCACGGCTAGGACTTCATTGGGACTGCAGATTCTGGCTGCTCAGAGTGGAGAAGTTCATTTACAAAAACACTTGATGAGTGTAACAGTTAGTTTTGGTATTCATTGTTCTGTTTGAATTGTGGTTTATTTTTCAAAGTATTGGACTTGTTTGCACTGTTCTACCACAAAAAAGGATACATGCAACATGAATCAGTTTGTGTTATGTGATGCGTGAAAAATCATGCACTAAAGGTTTAGAGAGCTTGGTTCATAACTCATGTCCTTGTTAGTTGTCATAAAATGAATTCGCTAAACGTAAAGTCAAAGATTTTTCATGCATTCCACACCAAGTCTCCATGTTTCATATAAAATATTTGTGAGCGCGTGTGTTTATCCTTTTCTCTATATCTGTCTGTCTGTCTATCTATCTATCTATCTATCTATCTATCTATCTATCTACCTGTCTGTCTGTCTATCCACAGTTGAGAATTTACATTTTCTGGAGCTTTTCTCAACAGGCATCTGCTGACAAAGGGACTGTTTATGCCCAGCCAGACTTTCCCTGTAAGCAAATACAAATAATAAAATAATTATGCAATGACTGGCCATTAATATTCAAAAACGAGCATGCTGACTGGCTAGCCCAACCAGCGTGTCTATTGTAAATCTGAGAATATACTAACAGAAAAAGGGACTTTTTCCCGTTAGTATATCTCATATTTTTTTTTTACTTTTCTTTCTTTTTTCACACAAAAAAAGAAAGTGGAAGACCTGAAAAGAATGAGGGAGATGACGCAGACAAAAATAAGAGGATTATCAGGTATATTCTGCAAAACTTACCTGATTATCTTTTTATTTTGTCTGTCCCGGCTCTCCCAAACATAAAAAGTCTCCCAATTTCTTTTTTTATTTTTAATTAAAAAAAAAAAAAAATGACAACGGAGATCTTCCTTTCTCTGTTCCCACCTCTGCACGGCACTGATGTACTGCGTAAGCAAGGGCACACAAGTCCCATACGGATGCGCAGTACATCAGAAAAAGCCCCAGGATACCAGAAAAATGCAGAAGGACAGCACGGAGGCATTACACAAAGTAAGTATTTTTTTTCTTAAATAATGTCATTGTATAGCAATAACTGAATCCATGGTTGTGTTATATGGAAATTTACCGACAGTTGCCTATATCTAATCACACCAACCATGGGTAAATCTCCAATATACCATAACGAAGTTGTCGATTATTGGTTAATTATATCATTGGCACTGGAGTTACAGTACAAATTACTGACACTTTGGAGATGAAATGCTCAGAATTTAGGTTTTGCCAACTAAAATACAATGGATTGTAGCACACTAATGCAGCTAAAGAGTTACTTGAAAGACTGTCATCTAACCTGCTTTTATCAGCAAATGTGTAAGCGCTTGGAATTCCTCTTTGAAACACAGTTTAACCTCCATCTTTTTTAATAACATGATGTCAAGTCAGTGCAGATGAATGTCAAATCAGACAAAATGTGCTTAGCTGAGATAACTTCCAGGTGCACTCTAATCATTTAATCTGATCAGAGCTGAACTCCAAATGATTTGTAATAGCGCATTTAACCCTTTCATCAGAAACAGTCTGAACAAGTCCAAAACGATAAGAGGTATATCCTGCGCAGGGGAATCGTACCTCACTCTTATTCCTATAGAAAAGACCTGCAGAGGCGAATCGTACCTCACTCTTATTCCTATAGAAAAGACCTGCAGAGGGGAATCATACCTCACTCTTATTCCTATAGAAAAGACCTGCAGAGGGGAATCGTACCTCACTCTTATTCCTATAGAAAAGACCTGCAGAGGGGAATCGTACCTCACTCTTATTCCTATAGAAAAGACCTGCAGAGGGGAATCATACCTCACTCTTATTCCTATAGAAAAGACCTGCAGAGGGGAATCATACCTCACTCTTCATTCCTATAGAAAAGATACAGGTTCTACAGGCCACATGAAACTTTATTTTATTGTGTTTTTTTTCTGCTATAGTTAAACCATCTCAAATCATTCTGAAAAGTAATGACTGTTACCGCTGCAGGCTGTAGTGGGTTGAAGGTGAACCTCACAATGCACAATCCTAACTTCACTACAATACACAGTTCCATCTTTACTACACTACACAACCCCAATGTCACTACAATACACAACCCCAAGGTCACTACAATACACAACCCCAATGTCACTCCGATACACAATTCCTACTTCACTGCTCAGTATTACATCCCTTTCTTGACCCAGGCAGAATTAAAGATTGGGCCAGATTTCCAAAGAGCTGCTCCAGTGCAAGTCTGCCCTGATTCTGAAAGACTTGTTCTCAGTATAAGTGACTTACATGAGTGTAAGTTCTGCCTATAATCAGGCTTACACCGGGGGACATGTTCCAAAACACCTGCTCTCAGCATGCGGTCACTTACAGCAAGACTTTGGGAACTGGACACATTGTTTTGAGTCTGAATTAAAGAAAGGAGCAAAGCTGACTAGATGAACGACAATATTCCTTATTCATTATACAGTTAGAAGAATCTTAGCTATCGTATATCAGCAATCAGTGAATGCAAAATAAGTTTTTAGCAGAATCTCCGAAAATATGCAACCTCATAAGCTCTGCACCTTATGTGGCACTTTGTAGTGGTGACATTTGTGGAAATAAGAATAAAGAACAATATCTTATCTCTTACAAGCAGGAAAAAGACATGGAGCCGTGTCACAATTAGTGAAAGTAATAAAGCAGTATCATCAAAACTCTTGCTGATTAAAATAAGTGTAATTAATGTGGCTTTTGATAAAATAAATAAATATGCAAGTTTTTTTTTCCGGGGACAACTCCCCACACCACCATACCTATGGCTTTATTCTTGTACCCTTGAATTTATTGCTAATGACCACAAGTCTGATTTACATTAAAACAAGGACAAAGTCTTGACTCCAGAGATCTCATTTGTCCAAAGTGTGACTTTGCCAAAGGTGTAGTATTAAACTTCTGGGCAGCATGCCGCTGTTTGCATAACATAACATCTGCATGAAGCAGACAGGTTAAATCCCGTTCAGTGACAAAGCTGATGTAGCCTCAGGGCACAGTGCGTATTTAATCCGCTAATGGCTGAAACAGCATACATTCCCACACAATTCAATATTACCACCCTGATAAAAGAAGCCTGTCACGTTCATCACTACTCAGCTGCATTTTAATCCCTTTTACAGCTGTTCTTAAGCTATGAAGTAAAATTGTCACTATATTTGACTCCAATATGGTACTGCCAGTTGCAGTAGTTATGCATCAAGATGCACATAGTACATATTGCTCTGTCTGATGCTTCATGGAGGAACACTCATGAGTGACTCCGAAGGCTGATATCACAGAATCTTGAGTACAAGTTAACTGTATGCATGTCTGAAATTCACAAGTCTCTAGTCTTACAGTAGCAAAGATGTTTGAACAGAAACAATAAAACATCACAAAAAATATTCACTTTACTTTCACTTGAGAATTTACATTTTATTTTAGTGTTCATAATGTTACCTTAATATTTTTATCTTACTGTTTAGATTAGTATATTAATACTCTACTTAATCTATACATCGAAATATATTTCATTTAGTATATACTTAAGATGTTTTCCTTACTGAATAATATATGGTTAGTTAAGTTTAATCTACTTTTAAAGTGCTCTGTGATAATGTACTGTAAGTTTAGTTGAAATGAACATGGTTCACTTCTTTTCTAAGTTCCCTGATGAGGATCAGTGTTGGCAAAAGATGAAGCAAATGAAAATCAAGTTTGTCATTATCTTATGGAATTCCTTATATATTCTCAGGCCACTTAGTATAATCTTTCCAGTATCACCTCCTCCCAATGGGCTTTGCATGCAGCACTTCCAGTAGGATGTGTTAGGAGTCATCTTTATAAAATGCTTCACCCGCTTCCACGCTGAGGCTGGATCAAAATATTGTTCTCCTTTCCTTGCCCTGGGAAATAACGTGACTATCCCTTTGCTTGCAGAAACATTAATTCAACTGTATGCCTCCATCTGCACCTGCAAACGGATTTGTTTCTGACAGTATTCACTGGTTATGGTTATAAGTGAGGATACAAAAGTACACTGAATAGTAAGGTGAGAAACTAACAAGTATTCTCCTTCCATGCATCCATCTTTCCCCTATTCCTGTACCATATGATCACATGAATGGCTCAGTGGATTTTTATGAATGGCTCAGTGGATTTTTTCTTCATCACCCACTGCAGTAGTCCATTGCATGGGTTCACAACACTCCATGAATAAGTAAATTCAGATCCAGTGAAGAAGTGATCACTACAACCTGCTGTCCATGACCCCTCTCGTCCTTCTGTCCTTTCTGATAAGGATGTCCCCCTTTACATCTCCCTGACATGATGTTGAGTACCAGTGTCATGACACACATCCTATCTGATCTCTACAGAGGTTTCTGATCATGTTTTTTACCCTGCAACTTTGCTGACTTTGTTTTTTTGTTGAACTGTTTTTTGCCTTTTGCCAGCATTTACACTGAACATTTTTTCTTGTTTGTATTGATTTCTGATCATATTCCCACTCCTCCTTCCCACATACCTTTCTATTGTCTTTCCTCAAAGCTCCTTTCAGCATCTTAATGTCCGTCTCATTGCATAGCTTCCAGAAATGCATCCAGTGCTCAGGATGTAGCCTACACAGGACAATTATGTTTTTTACCTCTGGTTTCCACTCCCTTGACAATACCCCACAATATTCTGTTGACTGTTGCCATTGTCTCTCACTACTATCCTGGGGGAGGGGCAGTCCAGTGGTATTGGTACCCCAATGCTTTTGCTGCTCTGTTCTCATTAGTTCCACCCAATCAGTATTACAATAGTATGTTTCCAGACTTCTGATATTTGCAGTAAAAATGAGTCTCAAAGGTGTTGTAAAGACTTTTTAAGAGATTTTTCACTCTTTTTTAGTGAATCTGTTTAAATCCAAGGCTTTTGCTTGTTACAGTTTGTCAAGCTAAATTCTTATATCATCTTCTGTCTCTATAGGGTATAGGGTCATAGGTAGGCACTAGGCTATTGGCCCAAGGACCTAAATAAGCCTAGCCAACAAGGTTCCCTGGCTTACGCCACCCAAGAAAGTTATTTTCCTGTGCCCTGTGTTTCTTATTTTTGCCAGATTATAGTTTATTACTGTACTTTCACCTATAGAAATCTGTAAAATAGTTTGTAAACAAAGTAACTCTCTCATGGGGGAATCCCAGTGAACATAGCTGATTTCATTAAGAAAATCTGCTAGTTTATCAACTTCTGTAACTTTACATATACACTGAAAGAAAGCGCTCTTGTTATCTTTCATATTTTTCATTAGTTTTTCTTCTTGCACCATCTGGTTACTTTTAGCATTGATCACAGTTTTGCTGCATAGGTTGATTATCATAAAATTCAGATACTTACTTTTCAGTACAATCTACTCCATCCAAAATGTTTATTAACATATACTGTCAGTAGAAGCAAAATGACTCTTATCAGTGGGTGGGTCATATTGTCTGTACCTTAAACCTAAATATGCACTTCAGATAAAGGTATTTAGTCCATCTATATCAGCCATGTCTCCATAATGCTGGCTATATCTATGTCTAGTTAATGGAGGACATCCTTTAAGAAAAGAATCATAATACTGAGGCTGCATATGTCAAGTTACTAAAATTTTTAACCTAACGTAATACATTTTAGTTTGCCGTCTTGAAGGATATCCAAAAAATTATATTTGCCTTTTTCAATATATCACTTTCTGGAGACCTTTTCCACCCTTAGTAAGATGTTGAATACTCTCTTTGTTTTTTGTTTTATAAGCTCCCCACAGTGGGATCTTCTGTTTGTTCACCAATTCTTCCAAACTCAACAATCCTCCCCTGCACATTCTAGGATCCACACTAAGTATCTCAGATGAGACTGAAGCACCCCAGGGCAGTATCAAATTGCCAGGAAATATTTTTATGCCCTAAGTTTCTCTTCCCCTTGCGGTCTTGTACATATCCAGGGACTGGATGTGCAATAAGCATGATGGAGTATCATCTCACAACCATGGTTATTCAGCCAGTGACCTGTCTCCCTAAAGACAACCACCTCCCATGTCTGTTGACCTATATCAGAAATCCAGCAAAAGATTCACCTGACTCCATGCTCTCTTACACAGGAGGGTTAAGTTCATTCTTTGTTGTCAGCACCTCAGACACTTGAGCAGATAAGTGAATTCAGGGTCTCCATAGCCACAATCAGGGCTTTAGAAATTCAGACTCCACAATGTTTTTTTCTTTCTTCTTGCTAATTACAATAACTAATGCAATGTTCCCCCCACATGGATAGCACACAGCTGTCATGTTCCTATTATCATTCCCATGTACCTATATAAAAACATGCCTCAACTTAATTAGTTATTAATAATACTTATTATTAATACTTAATAATACTTACTAACAGACTTAATTACAGAGGAATAGCTATACATGTCATTGTGATGTAACACCCCCCCCCCCCATATAAATATACATTGTGACGAAATCTGGCTCACTTTTTAATATGGTATGTAGGCCTTGTCTGGACTATACCAGTGGTTGGATCTTTAGCAGTTCAAATATTTAAATAAATCCAACATTTAATACTTACAGCTATGTTTGCTGTTTCTTTTGTTGTGGGGACAAAGCATGTAATGACCAACTGAGAATGTGCTAGTCATCTAACTGGTATTTGTTTTCAGACCTAATACCATCTGTCAATCTAAATATATAATGTATATTGGGAGATAGAGAAATTGTCAGGAAAATGCATCTAGTGCTATATTGTTATTTAGCTGTATGTGGTGAAGGATGCATAGCTACATAGATACTGTTTTTAAACATCTCCATATAATTCCCTTATGCTTTTTTTTTTATACTGAGCCTTCATTTAAAGGGAGCAATCACAAGCTAGTACCCAAGTTAAAGCATATATAATATATATTTTCTTGTATGATGTCACTGTTGTTTTCACAATTACGTTCAGGTATGTATTATATTAACTAGTTACTTGCTCTCTGATTCACTCAGGTCACCATTTGAGATCATGAGTGTCACTATAGCATTTCCTTCTCACATTCTTAGCAAATGTTTATGAGGGATCAACACCTATCTCCTTACAGTAATGTCCCCAAACAGCTGTTAAGTGTACATGTCGAAAAAAAAAACTTGTTTTCCTTTCTGCAACTTGCAGTCACACTGATGTAACCATCTTGTCTGTCACCACACCAATCCAAAGCCTCTACTTACAGATAATTCCAGATTAAGGCAGACACTGTATGTTCTATACGTGAATATAATGCAACCAGAGAATTCCATCTCCAAGGTTTAAATATAAATAAAAACAAGTTATACTTCCTATGAAATACTGCTTTTATGCTGACAGTTCATATATCTGTAATGGATATAGTGTACAGTGCTCAAATGTTTTTGGTGTACTTAGCAGATTCCTTTTGCCATTGTAGCATCAAATGTTTGATTTTATTTGGAACCAAAACGAAAAAGAACCAAAGCTGTAATACTGAGCCATTAAAAAGTTTTTAACAGAACCACATTAAAATCATTCAGAGTATAAAAGTATAAAACATTGAGCGCTTTTGTCACTAAGCTGGACTTCATCAGAATGTATAAAATGTAATTAAATCACTAAATAAATACTTGTGCAAGCAGTCATTTTAGCCATCTTATTGTTTAATGGCTTGGTATTAATGTTTCGGTTCTTTTTCAGTTTGTTTCTTAAAACCAGTACGAAAGATGGATGCAAGTCTTAGAAAGTCAAAAACCAACAACAGGACTTGCACGAGTGTCCAAATGAAGGTCAAAAACCATACTCTTAATGTAACACAAGCACTTTATTACATGATGTAATAAAGTGCTTGTGTTACATTAAGAGTGTGGTTTTTGACCTTCATTTGGACACTCGTGCAAGTCCTGTTGTCAGTTTGTTTCTTAGTTTAATTCTGTTTTCTCACATTGATTTTGATTTTATTTCTGATATATACAAACTTATTTTTAAAAATCTGAAAATTATTTTTGTATTTTCTCTCTGGTTTACTAAATAAGGGGATATGTAGATATTAAACCCTAGTTATTTTGTAGTTGCATTAATCAAAGAACTGAAATGTTCACTTTGAGCATTATTTACATTTTTTTATCAAGAAATACAGAATATTTTTTTCTTGTTTGCCTGTTTACAAAAAAGTAAACGTATACAAGTCAAAGGTGGTTACATGACTACACATTCTGTTGAAAAACTGCTGAACAAAATTTATAACAGTGACACAGCATTCAATAAAATATTATATCTGATATGAGATAATTAACATAAATACAGTCTTCGATGAAGATAAGGAGTACACCTGAATTCCCCTGATTGAGTATTGGAGTGACCATTTCTGTGTATTGTAAGTATATGAAGTAGAATAATGACAAATGCATATTGAGTTACACATTGGCTGTTTGCAGCACAAGCAGACAGGGAACAAAACTCTCCTGACTGTGTGTTAGGCTGACTATTTCTGTGCATTTTAAGTATGAAAAACACAATAACGTTAAATAACTGATGGGTTACAAAATGGCTTTGTGCAGCACAAGCCAAATAAATGCCGTATTCAGCATTCGCTGATTCAGAGTAGGCTGTTATCAGCCCACATTTTGTTCAATCGACACAAGTAAGCCTGACACTTTATCCACGTACTGCCTGTAGACATTCCATAGGAGTGCCACCAGTAGTTTACTGTGTATGGTCTTTTCCTTCAGTAAAGAGGTTCTGCAATCCCACAGTACATAATCACTGTCTGTGTTTGGAATCACTGATATGGCAGTTTTAATTTTCACCGTCAATGATTCACTGTGCGAGTTTTTTCCTTTATCTTTGCACCTGTCAACTTTTGAGTTAATATACATGCAGAAGAGGGTGAAGGGGATAACTCCCACAGTGCAATGTATAGAGCTCCTCACATATGAGCACAGTGTGAGTGTTTATTCTTAGTTTACTTTTGGATGTGTTTAATGGCTAAGTATAATGCTTTACATCCAATATACCATGTCATCAATAGTGTGAGTAATTGCATCAAAAATTTATTGTCAATAATTAGTTAATTCAATAATTTCACATAAACTCATTTGTTCAAGATACACTAGGGAGCTTATTGTCCTTACATAGGCAGGCCGATCAGTGATTGGATTTTAATGAAGTCACTGCTTTGTATACAATGTTATGCATACTGGATAATTTGCAAAACTGCCCATTTTGACTACTGAACTTTATGGATCCTGTCTGGAACCAGAGACTGATATGGACTGGTAAGTGACTGTGCAAAACTGTTAGAATGGAAAAGGCCACAATTGTCTGATAGCATTCATATTAAACTTAATCTGTAGTCTGATGGTTGCACATATTTTGTGAATACTGCAGATTTATGGAATGCATACATACTGTGTATCTTATCCCATGAAACAGTGAATATGTCACTTCCTAGTTTGCAGCTTGCTAGGATCAGTTACTGATTTAAAGATGTGCAGCTGCAGGGAGTGAGATAGTGAGATTATTTGTTTCTGGCATTCAAAACAAAAGTGATGCGTCTTGTGAAAAAAAAATGAAATCATTTTTTTTCAGAAATTGTAAGTATTAGTTTGTCATTTAAAGTGACATTTGAATACGAACCCATTTTTCAACAGCTCAAGACTGAAGAGAAAGTTGAATTAAATGCCTCTTCTCGGAAATGATTGAACTCTAAAGGTTGTAAGTTTTCCTCATAGTATACTTCCAATATATAATATACTTTCTATTTTGCATCCAGTTTGTTTTTACTTTGATAATACTGAAAGGTCATTTCTGAAGGACTACTCTTGTGAGTTGTGCTTAACGTTCCCTAATACAAACAACAGACTATTTAAGGTTAGCCATCTGTTGGAACGCATGCTACTCTGTTGCAAAATTATAGTCATAAGTCATTCTTTTCATTGATGATGCCATACTAATGCAGGTGGAAGGACTGACACATGTTGACCAGCATAATCACAGTGACCAGTTCAGTATGGATAGTCTTTTAATACATTTTTTCATACTACAGTTCAGACACATAATAGTTGATATTTTCTCAGGCTGAAGAAACTGTAGACTGTAACTGCAGATTAGTACATACAGAGGTATAACAAAGCTGATACTAAAAGCAAATTAGTAGGCTGGTCCATGTGCTCACTACAGCCAGTCCTTCTCCAGAAAAGCATCATTTAAAGCTTCCTAAGCCTCAGCTATGCAAGGAGTCATACAAACTTCTGCTTTATAAAACTGTCAGACTTTCATGTGATTACTTTTTAAGCTGACGGTAGTGGTTAGGACTCTGAACATAATGTACCATTAACATTTACCTATGCAAGTCTTTTTCATATGCTATCTGTATTCTGCAGTGAAATAAAACATTCATAGATTTTTCTTTTTTAAGAAGCACTTTATCTTGAGGCTGAGCTGTCACCGTGCAGTTGAAATGAGCCGACTATGGAATGGCACCAGGTCTCTGACTGACTGCTTATTTGGTGTTGACTCTTATTGCAGTGGTATTTGTTTTAAGAAAAAATATCATCTGTGAATACCAGGCCTTGAGTGTGATTTTTGGAAGAAGTGAAGAAGACAGCATGATCCATGCAGTAAAATACTTTGGGTCTTCCATTAACTGCAGTAGGCTGAGAATAGATACTAATTTTGAAATGTTTTATCTTTAATACATCAATGGAGTATTCTGTGTTAAAGCTGTATTTGTGAAGTCTGTATAAAACAATAAGACGTGTGTGTGTGTGTGTGTGTGTGTGTGTGTGTAAGGTAGTATACAGGTGGTTGAAACTGTTCAGTGTGGGAAAGACCCTTCCTTCTCCTTAACAAATATAGGACTAGATAGTACTATGTGGAGGTTACTAGAGATACATACAGGTTTTAGAAAGCTTTGTCTCTGTCACATCAGTGGTCTAGGGTGACATTGAACACTGTGTCTTTACTGAAAGTGGTGTGGCAAACAAACAAAAAAATTCATGATCCATATCAAATACTTCAATCTATACATTTCTATCCATAGCTGTAACTATACCGGTATCGGTCTAACTAACTTTGAATTTTAGAAAATATACATCATCTGTGGATTATTTCTGATGGGACAAAATGCTAAAAAAGAATATAATTGATGGTGAAGTTAGTGACAGTAGATGATCAGTTCTTTTTATCACATGTGGAGATTTACATTAGAAGTCCTTCAAAGTGGCCAGTATTAAGTGGGCATGTAACAAAAGTGAAGTCCGTGCTGCTTGATATTTTATGTAAACTGATTGCCGTTGACTATAATTCTGCTTTAAAAGACAGTGATACGTTTATTGCAACATTAAGCAAAAGCAAACACCATACAGCATACTTTCCATGTTTATATTCAAATATGCACAATTAAAGAGATTTGTCAGCATTACAGGATTGTTTTATAAATATACATCTCTTATTAACATATGAATTTAAGCAGTATAAAAGTTAACTGATCTTGTGTTGCATCTTACTGTTTCATTTTATTTTAACAAAATGGAATACAGACAAATTAGGTGCATTGCAGTGGGGGCAGGTATATCCCTCCACCCATGCTAGTAACCTTTTGGGGAAACAGAAGTTTTTCTAGTTCCTGATACTTCAGAATGTAGTATATTATACAATTGCTTCAGTGACATTTTTAAATCTGTCATGGTAAAGCTGAAACTATGGTTAGATTTTAGGAATTAATGTAACTGAATGACATTTTGCAGAGTTTCATCCTAGAGACAAGTGTGAGGTCAATCCCCTTTTGGGATGTTCTGTTTGTTTTAAAGGTGGCATTTATCAAGCATGCATATATACAAAATCAGTGGAAAGAAAAGGGTCTGACATTTTGAGATTAATCCTTCTAAGGATAACTTGAATACAGGTAAAAGGAATATCAGGAAACATTCTGGATTTTATCAGCACACCGTTTCACAAACAAAATTTGACAATCAACATGGATATGCTGCAGACGTTATCAGTAAGACATTCAATCAAACTGATGATAAAATACTTACTTGTTTTAGGACCACATGATGAATAAATCATCAGGAAACTATAGCAATAGAAGCAAGGTTGACTTTGTTGCTGAGTATATGAGCATTATACAATGGTCAGTGAAATTTTAGAGCAACATTAGAATATCTTGAGGCCTGATAGTAAAATTAAAGAAAAAGAAAAAGGAACCGATATGAAAGGAATATTAGTATTAAGGACGTAGTACAAAAATGTAGCTCATATGTGTATATCAAGTGTATAGGCACCCTTTCTTGTGGCTGTTTCCAATGGTACAAATATTTGTTGAACAGTCAGCATTTTCAACTTTCATTGCTCTTATAACAGAGATAATACCTTGCCAGTTAAAAGGAGTGAAATGTTGTTATGGCAGTTTTCAAAGAAGGTAACCTATGGAAGAAATTAAGGAGCACATGTATAGCATTAGCAAATTAAATCAGAATAATGTTTTTAATGTATTGTCAGTTATGGTAATGTTGACAAGTTTAGGATTCATAGATGTGTTCTAGTTTCAAAATCCACGGTGGTGGTGCTGCGGTAGCATTGTCACCTCATAGTAAGACGCTGTCCGGTTCGATTCTCAGCTAGAGCGTCTTCTGCGTGGAGACATGCGTGAATGGGCATACCTTCAATGAAGGTTGTGCGTCAGGCCTGGCAAGCCGGTACGTAAAAATCAACTGCCAATCATTAGCGGACCGGAGTTCTGCTCTGGTGACCCCTAACCGGGAAAAGCCGAAAGACACAAACAAGATGTGTTCTAGTTTCAATACTCAAAAAGGGGAGACTTGCACAATGAACATTTTTTTTTTTAGAAAAATTGATAGAATATCTAAAATGCCCATATTCATCTGGGGTAAAATGAAATGTTTTCTGTCTCCCCGTTTAGATAAATGTGTTTATTTAATTAATTAGATTGTTTTTAATTGCACATGTGGTTTTAATTTGTACATTTAAAACAAATAATAAATTATAAACAAAGGTATGGCATCTAAGTCCAAGGAAGTCATTGTTCCACTGTATTCGGCATTCATCAGACCTATCATTGAGTCCAATGCCTCCTTTGGTATGTACCTAACCATGCATATCCAACAAATGGAACATCCACAGAGGTTCCTCACTAAAAGAATACAGGGCGTAAGTAATATGTCCTATACAGACTGCTTCAAGGCCCTATCCCTCTATTCTGTCTCCTACAGGCTTTTGAGGGGATATCTATGCCTGGCATAAAGGGCATTGTCAGACCCCACTCTGATGGACCTCCTGCATAACCACAAAACAAACAGTACCAGAATTATCCATTCTAAAGACTTAAACATTGCCTGTAATATAAATAGGACCTGATGGAGAAAGAGGTCTGTATCTCAGAGACTACCGCATCTATGGAAGAGGGTCCCCATCCATGTGAAGCAGAGTTCCTCCCTAATGTAATTCAAGTGCAACATGGACAATTGGATGGGAAGCCGAAATTCATCCCTGGCTTAGCTTGTATGTTTTTGATGCAAACAGGTAACATGTAAAAGGTTCATCTCACAGGCCCATGCTTACACTTATCAAGGGTATCAGAACTTTTCAGAGATTTGGGATGAATGGCTAGGCTTAAAAAGACCCTTGTGGTCATTAGTCTAGTACACACCTACGAACCTATAACATGATTTAAAGTGTTACACAACTTAAGTTGATGAAGGACATCGTCATTTTTCCACAAAATCTAAATTTGTTTAATAAAAATCTATTTTCCTAAGTTTTTCTCAGTTTTGGTGTTTGAAAGTGGCTTTGTGTTAATTGATTAGATGTGTGTATATGGTATACATACATGCGTACATGAGTATGTCATTGTTCACCGATTGCATATATCTTACAACAAAAATATCTTAGCAAAATTAACCCAATCAAACTCCCTAACTAGACAGAATAACTAATCTTTAGTCAAAGCAAGCGGGCTATAAAGTTTTCCATCTGAAACAAGTATTCAATTTAGTCTAAGATTCCATAGTCTTGGATCCACTTTACATAAATACCAGGGGTGTGGTGCACAACCTTAACATCTGAGCCTCAAGTGGAGACAATGGTTTTCCAGGAAAGCCAAATGTAGTTGTGTTTAGTTTTTGTTTTTTAACTTCATTCCATTGCTGCCTGCTTACCAACAGACATACTTTCATTGAATTTGCTTCCTATGTTTTATTTATATGCTTTAGACTACTTGGGAAATTATAACGTACTATATTGTAGCAGCACTTTTTATGAAATGTTCATCTTTTTAGCACAACAGCAAATATTTAAGTTTAGAGACGTTCTCTGCAGGAAAACATCAAAGGTTTTAAGTTACTTTTGGTGAAACAGTACAAGTTGCGAGAAGCACAACTTGAACATATATATTTTAACTGTAGCATTTTTCATTTATGTAAATGGGTTGTGGTATTTTGTTTCAATGTTCTTTTATATCTATTTTTATGTTCCATGGGAAAATTATACTTTCCCAGTTATATCAGCTTTATTTTCCAGTTATAAACAAAATGAAACCATAATTATGCTACATTTTTGAACCGCAGTTATAACGTTTGATTAAGTAACACTTGCATATTAGTGAAATGCTTTAGACATTTGATTTATGTTTGACTTGACAATAAGAAGTACATAAAACGCAAAAGGGCACAGCCAGTAAGTACGTCTGATACACTGACGAAGTGACAATTGGCACTGTTTTCACTCTGCTCTCACTTAGTAGTACTGCTACACACTTGATATTGCTTTTGAAATCATTTAAAGATGTTTGATTCTCCATCAGTCTTGGGCTAGTCAATGATTTGGTGTTTTTTTAACATGAACCAAGTCAAACCGAAAACCACGAAAATACGTATGGAAAGCACCAAGCCACTCAGGAAACACTCAAAAAGCGGCAAAAAATTTTTTAATAAATCCTTTTGAAGTGCGCTTTTAACATACACTTTTCGTCACGCCATAGTTTTTATATTGTTAGTAACTGGTTACTTTTGTGAATCTTTTGAATCTTTCTGAAAAAGTCGGGGCAGGCGCTCTGACGAAAAGTGTATGTTAAAAGCGCACTTCAAAAGGATTTATTAAAAAAGTTTTTGCCGCTTTTTGAGTGTTTCCCGAGTGGCTTGGTGCTTTCCATACGTGTTTTCATTTTTTTAACATCACATGCTTAGTATGAGTGCTACGTTTTATTTACTTCAGCTATGCTTTGTGAAGCCTTGTTATGTTAGACAGATTAACTCTGAATATAATATGACATCTGTGTAACTGGTAAAGTCATTTTTATTGAGATGTATCTTACAGAATAACCATATATCAATTTGCCTGAAAAACTAAGACCAGTTAATGTCATGAGGCTATATGAAATATATATTATATAGTTATGTATATTAAATGCCAGTAGTAAAAATACACCAGAAATAAACAAGCTGTTTCCTGCTACTCCTAACTTTATAAAGATATAAATCTATAGTGGATTGCAAGGAAAAATCTTTTTTGCTGTCTAGTGTTTATAATATAGTTATATTATAATCAACATGGAAGCATTTCCAGTACATTTTAAGGATGTTATTTGTAATATATTTCTAGAAATCACAGTATGGATCAGTGCATTGGCAAACTTGACTTGTTAGCGGATAGCCCTGATGTGTCATAGCAAGAGGTTCTCCAGTTCGATTCTCAGCAAGAATGCCTTTTTTATGTTGTCTGCATGTCCTCACACTGTTAGCATAAGATTTTCTCTGGGTGCCCTGGTTTCCTTGTATAGTCCAAAGATATGCAATAGGTTGATTGGGTACTCTAAGCTGGCCATAGGTATGAGTGTGAGTGTAAGCGTGTGGTATAGCAAAATTACTACAGCGGGGCTAGCCACCCGGTGGTGTGAACCTTGGCTCTAGATGATTGTTTCTGTTGAAGTGACACTCTGATCCCATGTGTAAAAATTGGAAAAGGGGTTATGAATAGATGGGTAGATAAAATGACCCAGCAGAAGTATTTACACACACAGCAAACTCATATAAGCTTAAAACAGCTACTCTGAGCATTAAATATGTGACACCTACACAATACAGATGTGTTTTCTTCAATTAAGAAATCATAAGCATCTTTCAAAATACTTTAGCCTTGAGTACATTACCAAGGAGCTTAGGTATAGCAAATAGTTTTCAGCACTAGTCACAACATTATTGTGACTTTTATAGGTTTGTGTAATAAAGGAAACATGTTGCAATAAAATGCATTGAAATACACTGCACATAGAACAGTATATGGCTACAATAGAAGGAACACAGAATAAAGAAATACAATAAATATATTTTATCTCTGGGCATTTGGCACAATTTATGAAGAAATATTAATACGTATAATTACTGATAGCAATAGTTGTACTTTATATACTCATCTGGATAATTTTAAAAGCATTTCAAAGTTTAGGGATCAAATGCACATTATCTGCTGCAGTTGTTCTAATTAGTGTGTACTTCATAACCATTATTAGCATTCACATGGATTCTAAATCTCAAGCAGATACTGTGTGTTTCAATTTTATCAAAGTGTTGATATGGTTAAATATGATATATTGTAGAAAAAAATAAAAAAATAGTAATAACTCGCCACCAGCTTGCACTCAGAACAAGCTCATAGAAACAAACTGATAGATTAAGCTAGGTAAACTTATTAGTAAACCTAAAGGGCTAGGAAGGTGAGCATCCCAGCTCCCATTTAAATATCTTTTCAATGCATTCCGTAGATGCAGATATTATAGCAGAAATTAGCATGGTCAGATTTGCTGATATTAAGAAAAAATGCTGGAGAGCGACAATCAGACTAGCAATATATGCAACAAGTAATAGTGTTGTGCCAAATTTGTTTTTAATTACTATAAATTTAAATAGTACATGGTATGCTCAGCCTGTATTTATTTAGTTATGTATTTACTTATTTACTTTACAAGTTGTTTACGGTGTAAGTGAAGTGGTCTACTGACACTTTTCAGTCATGATATGCAGTGCAGAAAAAACGTGCAATTCATAATAAGATAGTACATCAGATTGCTATGTACATAAAAACAGAGTATTAATACATTATAAAAAGGTTAAATATCAAAAAGGTTTTAAATGTAGCAGAAAATACTGCTTATACCATATTCACACAGTGTGATAAACTTTACAATATGTGAAACTAACCAAAATCCCTAAAGCAAGTGAAACTGGATTCATTTTGTAGGAATACAGTCAAGAGATTTTTTTTTAAGTTTTTCTAAACTTAGATTGCTGTTAACTTTGTTAGGTCCTAGTCCAGACAAGGATTTTTCATCTACAGCTAGTTTGAATTTGGCCAAAACTAGTGTTGTTTTTGTCTACATCTGAGAAAATAAATGTATTCTTTGGTAGCATTTTCTTTTTATAAGACCCAAGATGCAGGCTAGCCTTGTTTAAGATAAGTACCCAAAATGAAGTATTCTAGAATATCAACATGATGTCTTCTTTGGTGAGAAAGAAGTGCAAATCTGCATATGTTGGTCTTCATTAAGTGAAGTTTTTATGGATGACTGCCTGAATTAAGACATAATAGAGGGAGTTTATATTCAAATTTAGGAACAAGAGCATTTTTATCAAAGTCTGAATGAGGCATTGGTGAGAGGAGGTGTGAGATTCTGTAACATAGTTTGAGGTGCGATAGTATTTTAGAGGTAATGCTGTCAGTATGAAGTCAGACTCAAGAGTGATTCCAAGATAATTTTGCTATGAGACAAATGGTATGACATTTCCTTTAATTGCTTTATTGTGTAAGAGTGGTATGCAAGGGAGTTTCTTTTCGATTAAAATTATCATTGCATTTGTTTTCTTAGAGCCGCTTAGGCATCTATTACTATGAAGCAATTTTTACAGTTGTGAAAAATTAGTCCATAATTTTGACTGAAAGGAGTTATGCTTTTTTTCAACAAAGAGAAGAATATCATCTACATACATTATAATATACATTCATGCTAGTTATATTAAAAGGAATATCAATGATAAGAGAGAACAGACAGGAGTCCTAACACTGTAGGGATTCCAGTGTTCAGGGATCCTTGTCTGACAGTGAATTGTTAGGGTAGAATTAAAAAGGTTCTGTTTCCTTCTGCTGGCAGTTGGGACTGAACTTTTCACCTTGTGTACGAAAGGTGAAGACATTACCCATATGTTAACTGATCCTTACCAGCAGGCCATCCACTTCCAGATGGTATAATGGTTAATTACTTATTCATCAGAATAATCATATAAGATATGCTCAGTCGGTTATCTCAGCTACTGCTGTTCATATTTAGGGACGTAGGAAATAAAAGAAGACCTTCAATGCACTGACCTTGGGGCTGTTACAGTTAGAAAGTGAAATTTTGGGTAATATGCTGAGGAATTTTGCATTAATTCCTTGAGGACTTATGGGCACTTTTTCAGTTTATATCTTCCACCTAACTATAACACTTTGTTATACTGACAGTTCTGTTTTAATTATTAGTTAGGTCTAAGTTACAAACTACAAATCTAGTTTGGGAAACTTGTAAGAGAGAGTTAATAATGCAAACTGATTTTATAGAAAATGGAATTACTAAAACAATAAAGTAATGTCCTTACTTACAAAGACAATATAAGAACCCTAAGGATGTATTATTTGTGGGACAAAAAATATATAAGAGCTAGAATAGACTGCATTTTAGAGTAGAAGGAACACAAAGACACAGAAATGTTTCACAAACTACAGGCAAAAAAAAAAAAAAGCCAGCAGTAAAAAATGCTGTTGGTTTCATTATAGAGTGGTATGACTTTGGAATAGGTTTTCTAGGTGAAGCTGACTTACAGAAACAGTGATCAATCTAAAAACAAATGTATCTGGTTTTAGGTGACAACAAATGTAGACGTGGATTTGATGGCAGACATACAAAATATAGTTTGTTACTTTCGTCACCCAAAATTCTGTGATATACAATATAATTTAATTATATAATTAAATACAATGGCTGTAGTAATCTATTTTTGACTGGCAATGCACTTATGGAGTATAGAACTTCTGTGGAAATTAATATGGTTTTGAGAAAATTTGTTTTGAATAAAAATGACAGTTTTATTACCTGTATTCACTGCCGTGCTTAAATTAATTTTGTAATGGAAAAAAATACATTGAGTTATTATGAAAAGATTGAATTTCTTAATGTAGAACTGGTTCAGAAATATTATACCGAAATAATTTACTTTACCTAATATGTATACAGACATGCTAAACGTCTTTAGCCATGCACTTTGCTAAATACTGTCTTTTGAACGGCAGGTCTGCATAACATTTATTTAGAAATAAAAGTTACATCTATACTGGATCTCAATCATCTGGAATTAATTCAGTTTCCTAGAAGATTAAGAAATAGTTGCTATTACTGATACACAGTGATAAACCAAAATGTCATCATCTTTATTTCCCTATTACCTTTGCTTAGATGTGTAAGGTGATCTGACATTTGAGATATTTAAAGAGATTCTCAATAAATGCATTGTTCCTGGATAGTATCATTGACTACAGCAACAAGTTAATAATGTCTCTGGTCAAGGACCTGAACTGTACTATATGAAACTTTGAAAACTCTAACAATTACTTCCCTTCTCATCCTTCAGCTTTTTCTAAGGTTGGAACTGTGTCCATTTCTTATATTCTTTAAATCACCAATTGTCTTTTATCCTGTTACATCTTCAGGAATAATTGATCATCCACCACATTTCTTCTGTGAAATAATGACTCCTTTTATTTCCACCAGTGTTGCCCACTTTGTCCGCTTGAAACTGTATCCACCTGTTCTCAAGGCTCTCTATTTTAGGAGACGTCTGGCATCTGGACTGAATAGCATGTGTTGAGGTACATCAGAAAAGCCATTCGATTACCTACAAACTAGCGTTCTAAAGGTGTGTGTTTATATTTAAGTTATGAAACAGGTTTGCCCCGAGCCTTTTCCCTACTGCTTTTCATAGCCTGTCTGTTCACCAGTTCTGTTCTAACCACCTATGAGGTCACTGGAACATTGGACTAAAGACTATATTCCTTCAATACTGACAGTAAGTTTGAGACATTATTTTGGTAAACTGGCCCACTTGAGGGATTTGATGTCAAATTTAAGAATGTCTTCCAGTGACAGAATTCAGCCTTAGTTTTCAGTGACTTTTGTGACAGGACAATAACACCTACCCCTTTCAGCTCAACCTTTTGTACAGATTTTTTCTTAAAGTTTAGTCTCTACTACCACAATTTTCCTACTCAGTTCTTAAGTTGTATAGTGCAAAGCTGTTAAGTATATCTTAGAAGATCTTAGAACCTTGTGCAAATTTCATTTTACCTTTTCTTTGAAGTTTTTCCCCCTCTGTGGAAGCTCTGTCTTGAACGTTAGACATAAAGTCAAGCAAACTTGTAAATAAGAACCAGGAACCACGACTAGAACACGAACTCCTTTAATAACACAAATGGAACACGAACTCCTCAGTACATTTAAACTACCACATTTCCTTAGCGCTTTCACCCATTTTACTTCGTGGGTTTCTTCAGAGTAATTTAAAAAAGCAGCAGCTGCTGTATAAATAGCGATTCCTCTTTCAATTAATTAATCAATCAATTTCCATGGAGATAAATTGCACTACTTAAATACATTTTATAAGTATATGTGTATTGTACTAATTAACTTCATGTATATATACATATATATGTGTAAAAAAAACCATTGGGGGCAGATCAAAATAACCAAAATAAATAACATTACTTAGTACTAATAAATAAATATACATTTTTAAAAAGACACAATCTTTTAACACTATTTTAAAAACCTAACAATTCATTTATATACATAAATACATTAATTTACTCATAAAACATATTGTATTGATACCATATTAAATATATATAAAAAAAGCTTAAATGCAGTGTGATTTTAATTTCAAATAAGAAGATGTAGATATATATTCATTAATCCCTGGCCAGTTACATGCATCTAATCTTAACTGCCATATGCATTCTTTTAACTCTAATAATGCATTAACATCACCTTCTTTGCTACTATCCTGTGGTATCCTGTCTATCACAAAAAACAAAAATCGTTTAAAATTTGTACATTTCTTACTGTGCATATAAAGTGCATTCGTGCTTTTTTTGTTTTTAATGTCCCTGTCATGTTCAGCAATCCTATCTTTTAATTTTCTTATAGTCTTGCCTACATAGAAGGCTGGACATGATAAGCAAGTTGCTAAATATACAACTAGTTTTGTATTGCAGTTAACATGACCAGGGCATTTAATAGTACGATTGTGATGTTTAATGCTAACATATGGTCCATCATTTATAAATCTACATCCCCGACAAAAAACACATTTCCTCATTTGTGAATATTTATAAGTAGTTACACTTTCAAAATGTTCTTTTAAATTCTTTCCTCTAGTATATACAATGTGTGGGGAACTACCTATGTATTGTATTAAGTCTCTCTGGTTGTTAAATACTACTTTCCATATTTCATGTACACCATCTACAATAGTGTTGATGCTGTTGGTGTATGGCAACTGTAGCAAACTCTTGTTCAAATAGTCGTCTTTTTTCCCTTCTTTGTTTTCATTAGTAAAACCATGTTTAATAATTGGCCTAAATGTAGACTGTCTTTTAGAGTTTATTTCTTTTTTAGTTTGTTCCAATAAATCAGTTGGGTATCCCCTGTTGTTCAATAAATTCATTAAAAATTCTATTTGTAAGTCAAATTCCTCATCTTCACTTATTATCCGTGAAAGCCTTACCATCTGTCCTTTAACCAAGTTACGTTTTTGGAAATATGGATGGCAGCTGTCGAAGTGAAGATAGGAATTTGAAAAAGTTTTTTTCCTAAAAATAGTTGATTCTATTCCATCCCCTTTTTTATATAGTTTTATATCCAGAAATTCACATTCATTTTCGTTAAAATTACTAGTAAATTTTAAAAAAGTTGTAGTACTCTCTAAGTAGTCCACAAATTCATTCAATTCCATTTGTGTTATTAAAGGAGTTCGTGTTCTAGTCGTGGTTCCTGGTTCTTATTTACAAGTCTGTCTTGAACGTTCACTGATTGCTTTTGATAAAATGTTCATGTCTGATTAATGAACAAGAATAAACATTTAACAATCCTGCTTTACACCATCATCTTTTCTCTGATCCCTATTCATTTGCTTGTTTTCATAACTACTTTGCTTCTGTTTTCTCTATTACGTATCAACAATATTTCTCCATCTGTGTTTCCCTATGATTCATAAATATATATTTTGTATCGGACTCATGAGACACCTTGCCTGCGAAAAACATTCTTCTATTTTTTGATAGATATGCATATTGCCATTATTCAGATGGTTTACTGCTTCTGTAAATAAGGCTCAGAGCTTTTATCTCTGTCTTTTACAATATTTGTGTTAGCTAAGTTTTTTTTCTATTGCAGTACCCCATTTAATTTTAGTTACTTTGTATACTTAATTAGCTTGTAACATGTCCCTTTTAAATTTTTAAGTCCTCAGTCTTAATTAGAAAAAATGTAAAATGAAGCTGAAAGTGAATCAATCATTCCCAAATATTTGTTTTCTTTTAGGTTTGGAATCCTATCTTCAACCATCTGAAAACACAGTGTCCAAAACTTTCCCTTCTTAGGAAACAATTTATTACTAGCTGATGTGTAACAGATGTCTATCACATGGAATACTAACACCTCAGTTAAAGAAGAGCTTGGTTTAATATACCCAAAAGAAGGATTCTGCTCTGTGTTGATTAAATATGAGCTGTGTACAGTACTGACATATACAGCAACACCTAAACCAATCTGGAAACCTACAATTTTATTTATTTATTTGTTTGTTTATTGGCATTTGTTTAACGGGAAAGTCCACTGGGCCAAGCAGAGCCCATTTTCAGTGGAGGCCTGGGGAGAAAAGCTTCACAGGTCATTTAGTTTGACAGTACATAATGCCCCAAACAGTAAAAACAATAGCTATAGTACAAATATACAATAGAATACATTATAATACATGGTAATACAATGCAGAAAAATAAGTTCAAGGCACATATAGTAGATTGAACCGTACAAATTCATTCAGTTCATGCTATTTTGAAAGTATAGGATAATCAAATCCTGTAAGGAATGAATACTGACTTAGAGTAACCATTTGGTAGACTTAGATGAAACATTTAGTAGCTGTACTTAAAGAAGGATTAGAAGAAGTGACAAAATTGATAAAGATGACACAACTTAAGTAAGGGGAGTCAGGTTTTAGGAGGGTGGGAATTGAAGCATGTGCATTAATGCTGCAAACGCACAATTAAACAGAAGAGATCCAAGGATTTTGCAGAATGAACACCTAAACTTTTGTCTGAAATTTTTACTCTATAGTTTTTTTTCTTTCTTTTTTTTTTGGAGAGGGTGGTGTGAGGAGCTTCTGTTTACAGTTCCACTCCACTTGAAAGAACATTACAATTTTAACGATTACTTGAAAGCTAATCACACATCTGATTACAGGTCACATGTTACACAAATCCTGTCACTGTGAAGATATTTAAGATAGAATCATCAGCTTAGTACAAATGCTAACAAAAATATATCAAAATACTAAAAATCTACCACTGATATGAGATTAGGTTAGGATCATGATAGGAAAAAGTGCTTTCTTATTGAATCAGTATTTTTTCATATATTTCAAAGTGGAAGCATTTAACATAATCCGTGTATTAGGATTAAGCCGAGCCTGGTAAACGTACCTCTCAAATGTACATGATTTAGCTTCATATTTTCTCCCTATCCCAAGTAAATGTTTAGATTTCTGTTAAATCACTGAGAATTGTATTCAGCCAAGAATGTCAGATACTACAGTGTTATACATCTTATTGTTCAGAAAATGAACACTGATACTAAACATGGTGTTCTACTAACTTTTTTAAAGAAAATTACAATAATAATTAGAAATTGTCCCAGATTTTTTGTCTTTAATTTTGCCTTTGTCCATGATTCTTGAACAAAGAAAGAAGTTGAAGTCCTTATGACAGAGAATTCAGTGTTTGGTGTTTACATTAAGAAAGAAAAAAAAAAACTGATGATGAAAAAATAAATAAAGATGAAGTTGTGAAGTAAGGAGGTTTTCAGGAGAAATGAGAGAGGATTTAAATCATGAGGAAACATTGACAGAATTACAAAGTAGAAGAGATAAGGAAGATAAATAGTGAGACAAAGAGGACATGTGCAAATAATAAAGTATATTAAGAAAAATATAAAACTTAGTATGAGACAGCCGCCATCTAAGAAATAAACTACAATGTCCATCGTTCTGATGTACACAGAATAGGATTACTTACACAGTTCCTTGGCATAATTCATGCACAATGACCAAATACTTATTGCGGAATATGACCAATTGCAGACTACTCTTCGGCACTACTACCATGTTAATGAACATAGCAGAATTGCAGACTGTGGCAATCTGCCTCACCACTACCATGCAAAGGAAGAAGTCAGTACCGCAGACTCTATCATGCTTCATCAGTCGTACCTCAGTAAGAAACATGGCAGAACTGCAGAATGTGGCACTTACATTACTGCTACCATGCTACTGAACATGAACGAACTAGCGACTGCAGTATATTATCATCATCTGCAGAAGCAGCATCATCATGACTATATTACCAAAGAACATGCCAAACTGCAAACTGTGGCATTATTCATTACCACTAACGTTCTAAGAAACATGGTGGACCTGAATACTGTGGTGCTATCAATGCGCTCATGCTAGATAATAACATGTTTTATAATGAGTAATAATTTTCAGATGCCATGCAAGTTTCACATTTTTGGTAAAATGTAGACATTAATTACTTGTTACTGATAAATAGGGAGTTTAATATTAAAAAATATTCTGATATTTTCTCAGTCTTTTCTCAATATATTTACCATAGCATAATGTAAAGCTGTTTTAATGCATTTACTTGTCCTTCATCTCTTGAAATTTGGAAAATGTTTGAATGCCTCCATTGTTTCTATAATTAGTAGAGTACGTCAATGTAGGTGTTCATTAGCACATATAACAGGGCAATAAATGTAGCAAAAAACAAATAATTAACTCATGTAAACAAAAACAGTAAGACAGAGACTCTTGAGTAAAGACAAAACTGAAGCATGTTGAATATGTGACTAATCAAGGAAAACAAGGTAAATTTACATGCAGTGCACATTGAGACACCAACACACCATTATCAACATATGAAATGTGACTCTTTGGAATAATAGAGGGAACAGCGTGTGAGATATGCTACAACAGCTTAAAACACAGACAAGGAATACTACAGCAATAAATGCAAATACATACTTTTGTGTAAGAAGATGGTTGTGTGCTGTCTTTAAAAATGGTTATGATTCCTAGTAACTGACAGCAAGAAACATTTAAGGAGAACATAACTGTCATTTAATATTAGAATACAGATTGCTCCAGACCTTCTTCAAGTTACTTTATCATTTTATTTCCATTTTAAGGAATATAACTGTTTCTTGCTTGAACAGAAATAGCACATAAACTTTAATGTTCCTAACAGACATAGCATCAAAGAAATAGTCCTATCCTTTGCATCCTTGCCGCGTCTTTGTATTGTAAATGAAAGATTGCTGCACGCTCTTGATTAAGTGGCACCATCTTCATCTCCTCTTCAACATTAGGTCAGAGATCGTAATGATACTGACATGTTTTTCACATACGCATTTCGCTTTCTCTGCAAAATGCAATTAAAGATTCATGCAGCATTGTCTGTTTGTTAAATCCAGCAGGAAAAAAATCAGACTTTCCTGAGGTGGCTATCTCAAATACTTAACACAACAAAAGGAATTTGTTACACCAGAAATTCCCCAACATATTACCAACACTATAAATACAAACAGAAAGCATTGCTTTCTGCATAGTCTAATGGAAATATTCAGTATGTATAGCAACAGAATTTTTAAGTTAGCAATTAAATTAATAGAGTAAACCCACAAATGTTTCTTCTGGATACTTGCACAGAGAGATATAATAATTTTACACTGTTCAAGTGACACCCTGACCCCATATACAAAATGGGAAAAAGGGGTTGAGGATGGATGAATGGATATAATAATTTTACAAGTACTAGTATCAAAAATGAAAGATTTACTTACTGGTTGTAAATGCATGCAGGCAAAATAAAAGTTGTAGTATATTGCTGCAATGTCATAAATAGGTACAAAGATTTTCAAATCATGCTATTATGTCACTAGTGTTACCTGAGTCATCTGCATTCAATCCTATTAAAGGACATCTTGGATTATATTCCCATACCCAGCACCTTTGCTACAGTTACGTACCAGTAAAATAAAACACAAACATAGATACAGAAATACATTTATACATCTCTTAATGTTGTGGTATCCACTGCTAAAGCTACACAGTACTGTACTATATAGGGCAGAACTTTACTTCCGTTGGTAGAGTTCAGGAAACGGAAGTAGAGTACACGTCAAGATTTAGTCTTTTGGGAAAGTTTATACTTACTGCAGGAAAAGTCAGACAGTGACATATGACGAATATGCGATGACCTGTGAATTTGATTACTATTTTTCCATTTCAGGTGTGCCATGCCTTTTAAAGTAGACAGATATTACTGCCACACTTCACAATGCCATTTCCTAGTCTTTATTTCATTTGTTAATCAGAGAGACTATATCAGATTCTGCTGTAAAATTATTATGAGTATTTTGTTTAATGTATTAAACAGTGGTAATACATGTTCTGCATTGATATTTAATGGCAGTAGAGCTTTTTACCAATACCTGATTTGCTCAGCAAGTTCTGTTACACATATACTCTAGAAAGAACTGCAAGGTTCTAGTCCCAAGACACCAGCGCAAAAAAGACACATCCAAAATATTTTCCTTTCCTGTAATACGAGAGGATTTCACAATCTATACTATAATGAATTGTTTCTGATGAGGAGAACTAAAATACTTACTCAATTAACAAATAAAGCATGAAGACCCTTTTCAGCCAAAATACAAAAGTGAGCATAGTGCACTTTATACACCCATTATATGGAAAATGACTAAAAAAGCACTATTGTATAATTTAACTGAATTGGAATGCAATGCTTTCAGAGAACTATTGCTTAATGTCTGCAAATAGGATGCAGTCAGAGCAACTGGTACTTGTATGGATTTGCTTTAAGAAATGTGTATTTTTCTTGAAGCCCTTAGAAAGAACACAATCATTGCCTTGTTATATGAGCTTTGCAGCTTTTCTTTCACTAGTAAGTCATCACTGAATTAACTTGTGTTAAAGAGGACTGCTGTTTTCCTTGTCCTAAGTTTGGCAAATCAGTTTCAGTATTCCATGCAAAACTGTATGGAAATGATCAATATAAAGATAATAGAAATTATAAAGCATAGCTCTGCTGAGTCTTCTTTTCTGAATCATTTTATACAACATCACAGATAATTCTTAGGTACCCACAAGTAGAACAATATTTAGAGTATCATATCTTAAGCCTGCATTTTTTCCTATCATTCTGGCCCCATGTCTGCATCATAGAAAACAAAATGCTGTCATGTATTAAGCTTCTGTTATATCGAACAGACCTTGAAGTGCACAGTACTGCTAGGTCTCCGGCATTTTGTCCACCAGTAAAGAAAACACAAGGCAGAATTCTTCTTATATAACATAGGAGTTATTTTGCTTGTGCAGAGACAGTTAAAAGAATTATCAATACAGAGACTAGCAAAAGGCAAAAATAAAAGATATGAAAGTCAACTCACAGAATTTCCAAATCGCGTAGTGCTCGAAAGGCTCCATCTTCAATGCAGCTAATCTGATTGCTGTCCAGTTGCCTGTAGAGATGGGCAAAAAGTCAGATTGCTTGCAGGATATCGTATCTGCCTTGAAAGACTGAGATCCAAGCATTCTGTCACACAGGCATCTAGTAACTGCCTCTGCTCATCATCTACGAACATAAGATTTCTCTGCCTCTCTCTTCTAGTCTGCAATACTGCACTGCCGCTTCTAACTATCTGAAGAAAATGAAATGGTTCAGACACATACATCACACACACACACACACACACACACACACACACACACACACACACACACACACACACACACACACACACACACACACACACACTCACTCCTGTTAGGTTTCAGTAAATATTAAATGCAAGATTTTTTAAAGCAGAAGGGAGTAATTTCATTACATTAGGGTGTCCAATCCATTATGAGCTTTTACTGTCATGTCATCAAAAGAATTTCATTAAACTAAAGGCCTGTAAATCATTGGAGGTCAGCAAACTGCCCTCAACGACCTCCCAGAATCCTCTTTTCTTTTACGGGAAGTTACTTCCTAGTCCTCTTGACATGGCACTAAATCTTAATGCTTTATCTGTCCGAGATCTACAAGAGTTCATGAACAATATGCCAAATATGAAATCAGGATATAATCCACTTTCTCTGTCTTCCATTACCCATACACCAAATGTCAACAATCATCAGTATCTTTGTACTATTACAAAGCTGGTATGAGATCATAGACTATATAAGTATTACAAAATTCATGAATAATTTATTGAAACTGGAAATGCTCTGAGGAGAATTAAATCTATTACAGTATCACAGAAAATAAAATTTCATATTTAGACAGCAGCATCACTATTACTAAAAAAAAACACCAACACATATAAATTGCAAAATTTATAATGAAAAGAACATCACAATTCACTATTACTTCCATTCAAGTATTGCTGTTTGTTTTCAGTAAACTGAATCTCATTAATTATCTGCTGATTGATGCCTGGGATAAGCTATAATATTCCCATGGAAACAATCAGAAAAAGTGACATTTCAAATGAGGTTTTCTTTAGGGAGAAACCCTTTCCTCTAGTGATGTTTTATTGTGTGTTTCTAATGTTGCAGGTGCTTGCTTCAATTGGATGCTGAATGCAGGACTGCGTACTGTTAATTAGTGTTTCACAAAGGGAGTCATTTTGAATGTAATCACCCTTCCTTACAATTGCATGCAACCACAGCGATTTTACTATTAGCCTTCGTTAATAAAGCAATGTGACCAGTAATTTATCATGTTAAACATATGGGGAAATCTCATGTGAAAAGACAACAGTGGTAAGGATTACTCGATGCTGTGTAAACAAGAACTCCAAGCTAAAGCACATGAAACAATACAACATGAATAAAGATAACTGTATTTTAAACTTGAAGAAGTACTTATTCATGGTTTAAGATATATAAGAGTTCAACTGTAGAGTACAAAAATCTTTAACAGCAAAATGTAAATTGTGAACATTCAAGGAGCGGCAAACACTTTGTATAGATACGATTACTAACATATTCAGAAATTATGAGGAATTCCTTGCTATCCATCTTACCTGCCATCCAGTAAACTGCAGTTGTGCATATGATGATTTTACTTGGTAAGTATGCATCCGGAGTTGTGTCAGGACAGGTTACCAGAAATCAGTAGTGTACACATCACATTTTATTTGCATGCTTACATAGCATTCACAGCATATTTTAATAACAAATTTATTTTTAGATACACTTAAGAAATTGTCTTTAAGTCTCCAGGCCACAGGTTGTCATTTGCATATCAAATGATTTTTTGAAGCTTTAGATTAAATTAGAAAACCATTAGTAACAAAGTTATGTTAAAGTTCTCAAAATGCAAATCTGAATTATGTCGGTGAATGCAAATCATTTAGTGGGGTTATTTACCTTAGCCACAAGGAAACTTCAAGCATTTAAACAAATATTTCTTAAACTGCAGGTCTTACAACATATCTCTCCATGTTGGCATTACTAAGATAAACAATTACAATAATATAAACAATGCTCTAAATCCATTTTAATTGAAAAATATTAAGAAAACTGTAGCTCTGCAACTGCAAGTGAAAACATAAGTTGCAGCAAACAAGTGAAAAGAATCCTGTAGCAATCGCATAATTAGAATCTGGTCAACTTTACAGCTTAGCTGTGTGTACAACTTGAAGGCTATATGGCAAGGAAAGGTTGTGTTGTTTGCTATTATGTGTTGTGTTATTAGTCAAACTGTGGTACAAGGCTTTTGGCATTTTAAATACTATATTTAACAGGTTTACACAAACATGAAGAAACCCTGCATGTCTATTACTGTTATATTCTGAAGAAGGTTTTGAGGCGCTTTTAAGTGGAGATGGTTGTTATTTTGTTATGTTATGTGATGCGTCGGTCGAGTGAAAAACCTTCCACAGACTCCAGGTTGTATTGGGTGAACTGTCCTTTCCTCTCCATTGCACGGACAGCAGAGTTCGACATAATAGTAAGGATACTGGGGACACAGCTCCCTACACAGGGGTTTGGGGAAATGTCTGACAACCATAACAAACCATTTTTGCTTTTTTTCATTTGCTTTTTTATAAGTGATTCACTGGACTTGTTTCTCAATTATTTCTGTAATTAAATGCCACACAATGTAGTCAGACTTGACAAGGTAACGTACAGCTGTTAGGTAAGTTCTACAATCACACTCTTAAGAGTCAAAGGGGTTCTCATTGGCTGCTAATTACCTAATCAGTGGACTGATTTGTAAAGTTATTGACTTTATATGGCTATCATGTACATTTAAATATCTACAACTGTTATGGCTTGTGTTAAATACATACAATGCCCGTCTGTGATTAGAACCTACTTGTGGTCATAAAAAGGAGAGTAACTTGTTTAAGCAGTTTCCTTGTGTTCAGGATTTCTGAGTTTCAGTGAAAAACTAATACTTCAAAAATCATATTTCGTGGTCTTAGTTATGGTAGTGGCTGTGGGTAAAATCCATCAGGCAACACAAAAACTTGGTCCTGAAACTGAAGCACATGCACTGTACTCAGACCAGACACAACTGCATATTTGGTAAAATTATCTGTCCTACTTTATTCATGCTGAGAGGTGCACAAACAATAATATCTGCTGGCTATCAATGCCAGACTTAACTCATACTACATCCATGTTTTTGTGTAGGCACACAGCCTGCTTTGACAAGACATTCCAAGAGAAAGTGGGCAATAGACTGGCTGCATAGAACCATGCTTGTTTCTCGGAATTCAATTGCTTACTCTGTGACTCAATCAGACAGTGCTTCTGATTCAAAATTTTTAAAATCCTTTTACGTAAAAGACTGAAAAAAAAAAACAGAACAGAAAAATGAGAAAAACTGACATACAAGCATAACATAAAGGACCAGAAAAACCACGCATTTGAAGACCAACAGGAATGCGAATACAGCAAACATTGAGGAGTATGACAGCAAAAGACTTTGCAGATAAGAAGCTGCAAGCAGGAAGTCTGAATGCAAAAATTAATACTGACAACAGGCCATCTGGAGATAAGCATCTCCTGAGAGGACATTTTAGATATCTAGATATGTAATGAGGTGTACATTAACTAGTGTTTTTCTAATTACAAATTATGAATGTCTGTCTACCTATCTGTCTATCTAATAAATCACTGCTTTCAATATGCAAAAACAAACATGTTTTATCAACCCCTCTCATTACAATTAAAAAAGACAAACATGAATCAATCATTGTTAAAACATATTACATAAGCTGCAGAAGCAAATTTCTTTATACAGCCAAACACATTTTAACCTGATTACAGCCAATATTTATGACATAATAAGCGTTGCCTATTAACAGTTATACTAATTATCACTGCTGCCATCTGTTAAGCACAGTTATACCACTGCATGACAGACTGTCATGGTATATTTGAATAGTTTTAAAGGGGTCCCTGTACCCCTTCATATGGGAATCTGATCCAAACTATGGGTCTCTAGATCTACTACCTATGACGCATTTACTCAGAGAAAACGGTATTAACATGCTTCCCTTTTTTTACAATTTGGTGCAGCCAAAAAATCAGGGCTGTAAGGGAACAAAGCCCCCACAATGAAGAAAGCAATGGGTTTTCACTGCAAAAATCTATTAGATTCTGTTAATTTGCTTATTTCTCCTTTGGTTAGTTATAATGGTATTAAGAGCTGATCAAAACAATTCATTTCAGTAAGCCTTCTGTCCAAGTTATCAAATATACCTCTCAAGACTGTATATACATATACCGCATGCCAGTAACACATGTAATAACAGGAGTGCCTGTTTCATGAACAGTTCTTTAGTTTAGGTCAGTTTGAATCTGAATATTTCTTGTTAGCCCATGTCACCTGCTGGCTCATTTGTACATTTCAATAGATCTGACCTGTGTAAGTGAATATTTACATAGCTGGATATGCCCTCTGGTGACATAGATTCATACTAGGCTAACTGGCTTCGTGGGTCATTTCAAGCCTAGCCAATTAGGGTTCCTATTATATAATCAAAGACGCAATCCTTTGAATGTGTCTTTGATCGAACTTGAAAGCACGAAACAGTAAAATAGCAAAACAGTATATAAGCGATAAGCTTGGCCGCCTCCATTACTTTGCCATTTTCCTCACTGTAGTGTGATCTCAGAGTTGGTATATTTAAGGGGGGGGGGGGGGCAAAGCTTATAATGTTTTGAAGTTTTTATTTATTTATTTATTTTTTTTGTGGAACAGCGATATCTTTTCCCTGGAAAAAAATTGCTGTTCCAAGTGTTCCAGATTGTAAGCTTTTGCTTACATGGGGTCGATAAATCAGCATTAGCTTTTTTAAGCGTTCGCGGATTTAATATAGACCCACCAATTACTCTATGTGAGAATCAAACCCTGCACTTTGGATGTGTAAGGCAAGCACCTTATCTGTAACATAAACACCTTAAACATTATGCCAACTTCTCACCATCATGCACAGGTCTTTCATCTCTCTGAGTGCATTGCAAAGCGCCACCAAGGTTTACATGTACTTACCAAGTTATTAATCTGTGAGGATAATTTGAAGCCTGGCTTTACTTTCTCAAGGTTCTTCATGTGAAGGCAATATTACCTGTGCTTCAAATCAGCTGTAGCACAGCAACTTTCTGAATATAATGTTTTTACATGCCTCACTCAGTTATCAGGCTGAGAACCGTATTCTGCCATAAGAGTTAAGGCCTTTTTGTAGCTTCAGTGCTTCTGACGTTGCTCACAAAAAACTGCTACTGATTGCCTGGGACTGAGACTTTATAATGAGAAAATTCTGGAAAATGATCATTGTGTTGCATGCTCCCCTAGACTTTTCCCTTGAATGACAAATGTAACCTAGCGTGACGTGTTGGAAATCTATACTTTGACAACAGCCTTGCAAGGTGACCATCATCAATATTTACTTTAATTTTAACTGGGCATATAAAGTTCATATAGAGGGCGGCCACGGTGGTGCAGTGGTTAGCATTGTCACCTCACAGCAAGAGGTTCTCCAGTTCGATCCTTGGCAGGGGTGCTTTCTGTGCGGAGTCTGCATGACCTCCCTGTGGTCGCGTGGGTTTCCTCCGGGTGCTCCAGTTTCCTCCCACATTCGAAAGACATGCTGTAGGTGGATTGGACACTCTAAATTGGTCCTAGGTGTGTGTGTGTGTGCCTTCTGTGGAAGGTTGGGTGCCGGGCTTGCAAATCGACATTATAAATCTCCACTGTCAATCATGAGCGGACAGGTAATCCACTGTGTCAACCCCTAACCGGGAAAAGCCGAAAGAAGAAGAAGAAGATAAAGTTCATATAGAAATTCCTTGGATGACACTATCATAAGTGGTAAGACTACTTGCTGTGTAAACGTGCCATCTGGTTGAGACAGAGTAGAAGAGTGACATGGCCACATGACAGACATAAACATGATTAATTTTAGTTGGCCATGCATGATTACCCAGTACAAATAGTAAAGACGTTAATACAGCAGTCAAGCACTAACACCCAACAACATAACCAGATATGGACACAAATGAAAGGGAAATTAGAATGCTAACAGGTTCACATAAGACAGCAAAATACAAAGGGACTAGTTAGGAGAACTGGAGGACAGGGACCTAAATATGTACAGCGGAGTGACATGTGAAATGACAGTAACGTACTGCTAGTCTGTAAAAGGTAACTGTGAGCATCAGAACATCTGGCACGGGATGAAACATTTACCAACACATTCAGGTTTAGGAGATGAGCTCCACTGAATAAAGAAAAAGCAGGACACTGAGGTTCCACAGCACTTTGTAAGGTGGGTTACATTTTGGGTGCACTTCTAGACACAGCAGTATGTAAAGGATAAGGGGATGATAAAGTGTGATCCAGAATCTGACCAAGGCATGGTGTCTAGCACATCTGTCAATGACTTCAACTTGCAAGCAGGCATATTTCTATAAAGAAAGGCTACAAACTCCATCCATTACCTACATACTGGCAATTACAGACCAGTTGCAGTACTTCCCCTGGAAATATGTTTGTGTATTTGCATGTGCAAGGACATATGCGAGTGTATGTCTGTGCGTGTATACATACATGTATGTGTGTGTGTGTGTGTGTGTGTGTGTGTGTGTGTGTGTGTGTGTCTATGCATACTTATACACATCCATGTGAATATTTGTATGTGCACATCTCTGTATGTGCATGTATGTGTATACCTACATATAGACACATATAGATACAATCCTATTATTTCACTCTCTTTATATCTTTAAAGATCTTGTGATTATGACAATACTCTCACTAAGCATAAAACAGGCTTTGTACCATGAAAATGGAGGACCTTAACAGTTATTCCACTTCACAAGAATGGAACATCAACCAGTCCAAGAGACTTCAGACCTATAAGTTTGACTAGAAAGATGTAAAGTCATGGAATGAATTACCGTGGAAATGTTCAGCAAAGAAATAGGCAACCTTCAGACACTGGACCAGACCCATTTCGGCTTTGTAAAGGGAAGATCATACCTATTAAACCTGGTGAACTTCTTTGACAAGGTCAATAAGGCAATGAATGAGGGAAAAACAGTGCATACCATGTACCTGGACCTGGCTAAGGCATTTGATACAATACCCTACTTGGGTACAGTTGACAAACTCACTGAATTGGGCATCTCTACATAACATGCTGGACTGCCAGCTGGCTCACAAACAGGGCCCAGAAAGTCAGGATTGGAAATACCACCCCCACTAAGAGACTGGCCACCAGCAGAGTACCTCAGGGCTCTGTGCTGAGAAAACTGCTGTTTGGCATCTACTTCTCAGAGGTAAATGCCACTGTCAAGAGACTTGGCTGATCAAGTTAGCACATGACTGCAAATAATGACCTACTGTAGATTCCTCCCATGACACAAGCATCTTACAGGAGGATCTAACATAGACAAAGTACATTTGTGTACCATAAATGTAGATGTTCGAGTGTATTCACCTGTGGGTTATCCCTGCCAGGGTAGCCCTCGGCCGGCCTGAATACCAGAGGCTTAGTATTTCTGCGTCGGTTGCTGTCGCTTCAGGATTGACATCAGGTCGTCAGTAGTATAAAGTAAGGCAGCTGACGCCATTGCATCAGTTTTCCTTGCCCTAACCTGTCAGGAGACCCCAAGTAGGAGCCAGCTTCTGGTGGAAGAACTCCACCAGTAGAAAGTAAATACCAATATGTCCCTTATAAGGAAAGAGAAGAAAAAAGGGGGATGGAGGGAGGGAAACCAGGACTGCAACAGTGAATACACTCAAACATCTACATTTATGGTAATTCTACACAACTGTACTATGTTTTTCATGTTTCACTGTTGCAGTCATCACATTTGGGTTGATTCCCAAAGCTGTGGAAATGGGTGGAGGCAGTCAAGGAAACTAGGGGCTGGCTAGGATGCCCTGCAAGACTGCAGAGGCAAACCCTGTCCTGGACTTGGAGAAGAGAGGCAGGTGGCAATGTTTGGTAAAAGTGTGAACAGATGTCCAGGTGGCAGCCTCCAGGATGTTCCTGGTGGGAACTCCTCTGAGGAAAGCTGCAGAGGTGGAGGCTGCTCTGGTGGACTGAGTCCTGACCCCCTTGGGGGAGGCTTCCCATGTTGTTTGTAGCAGAAATGGATGCAGTGTGCTATCCATTTGGAAATGGTTTGTTTGGAGATGGATTTGCCTTCTGCCCCTGTAGCAAAGCTAACCAGCAATTGATCAGACTTTCTGAAGGATTTAGTCCTGTCTAGATAGAATCTGTGCTGTCTGTGCACATCTAGAGAGTGCAGGATCCTTTCCCCCTTGTTCTGGGGATTAGGAAAAAAGGTGGGCAAACAAAATGGCTTGGTTGAAAGCCACACTGGACATCACCTTGGGCACGAAGGATGGGTTAGCCCTGAGGGATACCCTGTCAGCATGGAAGATGATGAAGGGTTCCACAGCCATGAATGCTTGCAGCTCGGAGACTCTTCTGGCTGTAGTGATGGCCAGAAGGAAAGCTGTCATCCAGGAGAGAAATTTTAGATCTGCAGAAGAAGCTGGTTTGAAGAGGGGCAGGATGAGCTTTTCCAACACAAAGTTAAGGTCCCAAGCTGAAGTTGGTGGTCTTCTGGGTGGCCTCAAGTTGCTAGCCCCTCTTAGGAACTGTCTGATTAAGGGGTGTGAGTAAAGGGGCTTCTCAGTGGGAAATAGCAGATGCATGAATTTTAATAGAGGAAAAAGAGAGGCCGCTGTGTAGTAGGTCAGATAAGTCATCCAGGATGAGAGGGAGGGTTGTGCCATATTGGCTCCCTTAGCCTAAATCCAGGTGCAGAACCTTTTCCATTTGTCAGTATAAGACATTCTAGTGCTAGGGCATCTGGCCTCATGTATAACATCTAGAACCTGTTTACTGAGTTTGGCAGATTGATCAGGGGTTAGTGAATAAGCCAAGCTGCCAAATTGAGTGTCTGCAATTGGGGATGCATAAATTCCCCTTCCCTCTGTGTCAGGAGGTTTGGAATCTGAGGAAGATGCCATGGTGGAAGTGGGGACAGGCTGTGCAGCAAGGGGTTACAGTCCTGGTGAGGCCAGTCTGGAGCTATAAGAATTGTCCGTGGTTTTTCCTCCTCTATTTTCAGCAGTACCCTGTGGATGAGAGGTAGTGGAAGAAAGACATAGACCGATAGATTGCCCCTAAGGGACAGACAGGGCACCCACTTTCCAAGCCATGCAGTGATGCTCCCTGTTGCAGAATTTGCTGAGTTGATGGTTGGTGTGGGAGGAAAAGAGGTCAACCCTCAGGGTGCCCCATTTCTGAGTTATTAGGGTTAAGGTTCTTCTGTTGAGCTGCCACTCATGTGGGTCCAGAAGATTTCTGCTTAATTGGTCTGCCAGAGAGTTGAGAGAACCTGGTAGGAATTGTGCTAACAGGTGGAGTTGCATGGCAGAGGCTGTGTGCCAAAGGGTCATGGCCAGCCTGCATAGAGGGTAGGAGTGAGTCCCTCCTTGCTTGTTGATATATCACATTGCAGTAGTGTTGTCTGTTTTGGTCAGGAGAGCCCCTGGGGAGAGAAAGGGCTTGAAAACTATCAAGGCATACTGGACAGCCATCATCTCTTTTTGGGTGATGTGCAGAGGGATTTGCTGTGGGCTCCATTGGCCCTGTATGCACCTGCCATCCAGGTGATCACCCCAGGCATAGTCTGATGTTTCTGTGGTGAGGGTCTGGGTGGGGGGGTGGTGAGAAAGATAGTCCCTTGTTGTGAGAGCATGCTGTTGCCCACCAAAGAATATCTTTTCTGAGGCAAGGAATTATAGGTATAAGAGTCTCCACATCTTGAGAGTGTTGACACCAAAGGCTTTTTAGGTACCATTGAAGTTTCCTCATATGCAGTTTGGCATATGGAATGAGTAGTATGCAAGATGCCATGAACCCTAGAGCTTGCAGGATCTTCCTTGTAGATAGCTGGTGTCTGGTGGCTAGTTGAGAGAAGTAGGTTGTCAGGAAATTTTGCTTTTCTGGTGTAAGGAATGCCATCTGGAATGTTGAGTCCAGGCTTGCTCCCAGGAATATAATCCTTTGGGTGGGCACCTGTTTGGATTTCTTTTCATTGATTGTGTACCCTAGGGAGGTTAGTAGGGACTTTACAAAGGCCAGGTGCTTGAGCAGCTTTTCCTGGCTAGACGTCTGCCTGAATTAGGCAGTCGTCTAAGTATGGTTAAATCTGGATATTCCTTTGTCTGCAAAAGACAATGGCCGAAGCCAGACATTTTGTGAAAACTCTGGGAGCATTAGATAAGCCAAAGGGAAGTGCAGAGAACTGAAAGTGCTGAGATCCTGCCCTGAAACGGAGATACTTCACGCATGACTCCCTGATAGGAAAATGGAAGTAGGCCTCTTTTAGATCTAGGGTGGCTAGCCAGGCATCCTTGGAGAGCATGGGTAGCAGCTGCTGTAGGGTGAGCATTTTGAATTTTGGGATCACCAGGAAGGTGTTTAGAATGGATAGATCGTGGATGGGGCACCAGGTGCCCTCATTTCTGGGTACCAGAAAAAGTTTGGAGTAGAAACCTTGGCCTCTCTGTTCTGCAGCAACATGTTCTACTGCCGTCATTGAGAGCAGGGAAAGTACTTGCTTTTTTCGTCTCTGCCCACTGGTTTGGAGGTAGATCTGGGAGCCCTTTTGGGGTAGAAAATTTGTATCCCTGGGACACTATGTTGAGAACCCAGTGGTCATTGATAATGGTGGCCCAGGTGCTTGCGTGAACGGAGAGTTTTCCTCCTAGGGGTAAGTGAAGGTGGGCAGAGGGAGGAGGTGGGGGAGGTGAGTCATCGTGAGTTCTTACCATAAGGGGTGGCTTAGAACTCCCTGGTTTTGAAGTGGAGGTAGCCCACTACTTAGAGCTCTACATTTCCTGTGGCTGCTGTCTAGGGGGTCTGGTTCCCCAGGGTCTGGGCTGGACTGGATAGTGGGAGCAGGAAAGGACCAGTGCTTGGTGCGGCAATGCCTGCTGAACCTGGTTGGCTGGACCTGTAAGAAATCCTTAACTGTCTGCACAGAGTTAGCTTTTTCTTCCATCTTTTTTAACACTTCTTCTGCCTTAGTGCCAAGTAAGTTGTCTTTGTGCAAGGAGGCATCCAACAATTTAGATTTGACGTGGTCTGGCAAGGGCTGTTCCTTAAGCCATGCATGCCTTCTAATGACAGATCTGGTGACTGCTGCCCTGCAAGAAGCTTCTAGGGTGTCAAAACCACAGTGCAACGTGTGTTTAGTTACTTGACTTGCAGAATGCATTAACTCTTGTAACTCTTTAGATTCTGCACAAGCAGAAAAGGAAGACATTTTTTTGTTTGAGGAGTTCCAGGGTATGTTGCAGAAATTTTAGCATATGGAACTGACAATTTAGTGCCCTGATAGCAAGAGTAGCTGAGGTGTATACTTTTTTACCCCATCTGTCTAGTGCTCTGGAATCCCTATCTGAGGGTGTGGGATTCTTAGCAGAGGTTACTTTATTCCCTTTAGGCCCTTGAGAAATTACGTCAGGCTCAGCAGTAGGATTTTTAAAAAGAAATTTGTGAGAGTCAGGGACTCTATAGTACCTGTCTGGTTTTCTAGGTACAGGAGGGAGGATGTCAGGAGTCAAGCTGGATTCCAGGAAAACATCCTCCACAACATCCAGGACTGGGGGGATGGCCAAGGATCTGTGCTGTGGAAGATCTAAGAATTCCCTGAGTCTCTTTTTAGACTGAGAGTAGTCCTGACTCTCGGAAATGCTCCCTTAAGATATGAAAGGTTTCCCCAAAGGAAAAATCCGCTGGGGGAGAGGCGGAAGGAACGGAATCATCTGCATCAGAATCCTCATAAGTAGAGAGGGGTTGCATGTCTTCACATTTAGATGCATCAGAGTCATCTGACTCTTGTTCAGAGAAAAGTACAGGGGACAGATCTCTTTTCCTTTTGGAGGGAGTAACATGGCTTCCCCTGATCAGCATAATAAGGTCTTCCACCATTTTAAGCATTTGAGATTGAGGCAAGGAAGCAGGTGCCTGAGATTGGGTCATCGGTTTCTTGTGTGTGGTTCATACCCAGGGCCCAAGAAACTTGATAGTTTTCGAAAGAACGGTAGTCACGAAAGAAGACGTCGGTTTGTTTCGAGAATTGGTAGTGCAAAGGAGTTCCTCGGAAGCTGGTGCCTGCTCAGTAGCTCCAGACCCATCCAAGGTAGAGACTGCCAAAGGATCCTTAGTTAAAGATGAGTTTTGCAGCATACTGGACTCTGAAAGTGTCTCGGTAGCGGCCTGCGAATCCAAAGAAGTGGGCATCAGGGGCTGTGAAAGCACCTCACTGAGGACCAGAGAACTGACGACTAGCTTAACGGAAGCATCATCGGTAGGTTTGGACCTGTGCGGTCTGTCTCTGTCTTTATCTTAATATTTTTTCGGAAGATCTGCTGTTGGATGGCTTACAGAAGCCATATTGGAGTTTGAGGACTGTAAGCAAAAATATCTAGCTACAATAAAAGGCCTGATGATGGATAGTTCTAGCGTTGAATAAAGCACAGAAGCGACAGCGGGGGGACATCGTGGTCTGGGCGTAAACAAGTGACGCAGTAAGAATGAAAGTCTCGGTGTGGTATTTGGTCTCCAGAGGCAAGACAATTGTTAACTTTTTCTGACATCGGTTAGTGCATGAAAAAAGGGGTCTATATTAGATCAGCGAACACTTAAAAAAGCAAAGGCTGATTGATCGACCTTATGTAAGCGAAAGCTTACAATCTTGAACTGTCAGATCAGCGATTTTTTTCCTAGAGAAAAAAAATCGCTGATCCAAAACACATACACACAACACAAGCACACCAAACAAACAGAAATCCACACACATACACCTAAAATCTGACACCTAACCCTACACTAAACTATGCACACACCACTAACAATCCACTTACCTTAACCCAAATCCTAACCCTAAGGTCTGTCACTATCACACACTCACCTCACCCGCTCCCTAATCCTAACTCACCTAAACCCGCCCTAACCCTCACGTCCACACAACCGCACACATACCTAACCCGAGCCCTAACCCTAACTCACCTAACCCACCTTAACACTCACATCCACACAATCACACACTTACCTGAATCCGACCCGTAACTTTCCACCACAGCACTGAAAATACCGAAGCTTCAGAAACGGACAACTGAATTCTTTCCCTAGGAAAAAATGCGAGTTTCTGTTGCTTCGATATTTTTAACATTCGCTAAAATAAGGTCGATCAATCAGCATTCACTTGTTTAAGCATTTGCTGATCTAATATAGACTCTGAAAAAAGGATCCCCAATGGGCTACTTAGCTTTAGAAGACTTCAGCTTCAAATCCGTAGACAAAACTCAGGTAGCGGCCGACCGGCACTCGTGCAAACTGCTTCTGCTTCTGGTTCCATGGCAAGAAAGACTGATGTAATGGCATTGGCTGCCTTACTTTATACTATTGATGACCTGACATCAGTCCTGAAGCGACAGCAACCGACGCAGAAATACTAAGCCTCTAGTATTCAGGCCGGCTGAGGGCTATCCTGGCAGGGATAACCCAGATGTGATGACTGCAACAGTGAAACACAAAGAACATCTGAATGTTGCCAAAGTCATAGACTAGAACTCAATCCCAAGAAATGCATTATAATGCCTTTTGGGAAAACTACCATCCAGCCTAATTATTCCATCGATAAGGCAGCCCTAAGATTTAAGTAATCCAAAAAGAACGGCCAGCACCACAAGGACGTGAAAGAAGTTCAAAATTTATTGTTATCAGATAGAAAATCTAATTTCTAATCATAAAAGGCAAAGCATGTGCAGCTGGCCATATATATCACCCAATCTGAGGTTAGATATATATATTGGGTGATATACATGACCAGCTGCACATGCTCTGCCTTTTATGTGGGGCAGACCTCAAGATCATTGCGTTGATGGAAGTATGAACATCTTAGTGACATACATAACCAAAAAATTACAAATGCTTTATACAGACATTCCCAAATACATACATCAGCTAGGTTTACATTTGTAGTGACAGATAAGGTTATGGGTAACAGACTATTTAAAACAGGATGGCACTCCATTTTGAATCAAAAGGAAAGGAAATGGATTGTCAAGCCAGGGGGGTTGTTTGCACCAGGTCTTACTGATAAAACGTGATTTAATAAATTCGATTTTCTATTTGATTCTTCTCTGAGGGGAAGTGATGTCACAGGAAATGCCTGGGTACTGACTGTATTTAAAGCAATGGATTTGTAGTAAGGATATCACTGATGAAGGCTACATGCCGAAACTAGTCTAGAATGTGATATAACAATAGATTTTGAACTTCTTTCATGTCCTTGTGGTGCTGGCCGTTCTTTTTGGATTACTTGAAGTTTGGTTTGGCTATTTGCATCAGCCGTACTTGCTAGCTAATATGTGGGAGCCCTAAGATTTAACCCAGTAGTCAGGGATCTGGGAACATATGTAAACAGTAATCTTGCCCTTGACCATCATGTGGCCAAGATACTGAGAAAATTATTTCATGTCTCCCAAATTATAAGTATGGTCATGGCATCTAGGTCTAAGGAAGTCATAGTGCCACTTTATTCGATCCTTATCAGACCCAACATTGAGTAAAATGCCCCCATCAGCATGTACCTGACCAAACATATCGAACAACTGAAATGTCTACAAAGGTTCCTTACCAGGAGAATCCTGGGTATAAACACACTGTCCTATATGGATTGCTTTAAAGCACTATCTCTATACTCTGCCTCCCACAGGTTAATGAGAGGCAATCTATGTCTAGCATACAAGGCTTCCACTGATACAGTTCTGATGGACCTTTTGTACATCCACAAAATGAACAGCATCAGAAACACTAGGCCCAAGGATTTAAATTTTGCTTGTGATATAAATAAGACATGTTGGCGAGACAAATATGTGCCTCAGGGGATCCCCATGCTCTGGAACAGGTTCTCTATCCATATGAAGCAAAGTCCATCCCTAATCCTATTTATGTGCGACCTTGATTAATGAATGGGAAATTGAAAATTCACCCCAGCTCTGGCCCACCATGTCAATAATAGACAGAGGCAGACAGTAATGCCCAAGCTATCACTATCACCTCCCATTATTTCTAGAAACATCTTAACTAACATAACCACTCTGAATAAACACCCATGGTACATATGGACACAAATGGGTTGGATCGCATGGCTAGGTTTATAAAGGCCCTGGTGGTCATTTGTCTAGTATATAAATATGAATTACGAAAAGCATTACAAATGTTCATATCACAAAATGATCCCAGAGCTCACTATTCATATTTCACAGGTTTCTAAGATTTCAAAGATTTATATGCACCACTTCAAATTTTAAAAGTAGTAGTTGTTTAACTAACATGCCCAGGACGGCTATTTCCATAAAATGACTACTCCAAAAATTGTTTCCACTTTGTAAATGTAGCTCTGTGTTCTCTGATGTTATAATGAGCAAGCCACATATTGCCTTGAGTCTTGGGAATCACATTTATAAAAGTCACAAGATAGAAAACGTAATGCAGAAATTTACCTCTAGACTCTTAACAGCTTCAGAGAATAGCCACTTTAAAAGACACTCACAAGAAAATCTGACTGGATGAAGTTTCATCCAAGTTTAGTTGCAAATTTGCAAGCCATATCTTTTAAACGTTCAAGACACTGAAAGTTGATTGCATCTTAAATTTCCAATAGAGGCACTGCAAAACAATTTCATTTTTCTGACAAATGTGAATTGCCTGGATCATGTAGAAAAGCCAAAGCCCCTTATTAGATAGAAACAAGATGGGACCATGGTCAAACATAGCAGTCTTTACAAGCAAAAATATGCAAAACAACTTAAATCTTACATACTTAGTGGCAAGATTAAGCTAGGATCCATAGCATAAACAACAACATAGCCTATGTTCTACATGTGACTGTTTATCACAGCTTGTCAATGAACACATATCAGCTTAACTTTATACAGTGGACTCATGAAAGGTACAGAGATCGTCATGCTGTTCACTGTGTTATCACTACCAACCATCAGAACACAGCACAGAAGAATAAATCCTTTACTATGACTTTAATATTCTACAGCTGACTTGGCGGGGGATAAGAGATGTTAGACACTTGTCCACTTCTATCTTTAGATAGGGGAGGTTCAGGGATGCATGACTGGGTTAAAAACTCTGCTAATGATCAGCAGTGGTAACCTCACATCAGGTGAATTCACTTTTCTTCATGGTGTAGATGGGCTTCAGATAGTCAGAATTACTCATATAACCATGTCACATGCCCTTGGAAAAGCCCAGTGCACACATATATCTTGAAAAGCATAGGAACAAATCTTTGGTAAAAATTCCTCCAGTGGCTACACGATGGGAATTGATGAAGAATGCTGGTAGGGAAGACACCTGATGCTCCCAGGCATTTATAACTGGAAATTCATCCCTGGTTTGGCACCTATGTCTCTAATGCAAACAGGTAACCTGTAAATGGTTCATCTCCCAGGCCCATGCTTACACTTATCAAGGGTTAGAACTTGTCAGAGATTTGGCATGCATGGCTAGGCTTAAAAAGGCCCTTGTGGTCATTTGCCTAGTAAACACCTATGAACTTACAAGTGATGTACTGCAATGCATTTACAACACATGGTCTCTGCATCTCTGTGCTTAAACTGACCATAATCATAGCAAGGGGGTATTTCGTAATGATAAGATATGTTCATCCCAGTTTTAGTATGTGTAATGCAAGAAAACTAAATAACTATATACTGCAAGTGCCACATACCTGTAACCCAGCCTCTTAACAGAAAAATGCAAAGACTTATGTGGAGGAGGGGCATAAAAACTATGAGTATTCATTGAACAAAGTGCCTTCTGAACATCCCCCTGTAGTTGCCTTACATGATGGCACTGGAAAATATAAGATGCCATAAACCTCTCCCACACTGTATAGAGGGTATTTTCATAAATCACCAATTACACTCTTTGATTACAGTTTACAGCAGATACTTCATAAAAAAAATATCAGCATGGTGTGCTAGTGACTAGTGAAAAACTGTAAGCAGAAAAATGCAGACTGATTGCCTGCCTGCAGGTTCTGCATGGCATTCAAGTCTTGACATACATACGTGCAGTTACAGAATCTTATTTTCACATACTGCCCACTGCCACACCTGGTGCAATGCCTGTAGTGTACTCTTAGGTCAGCATTACTGGTGAGATTCACAAATATACCCAGCAGCTCAGCATTACCCTCCACTCAGCTGTCTGGCTATAGCCTTCTACTAAGGTGTCACTCAGAAAGAAGAAGAATCTGATCAGAGTTCTCAGGATTAATTAATTAGGTCAACAAACTGTCCTAAGTTGCAAGACGGCTTAGTGAAGTCTCTTTTCAATGAATAAGCCATTGCTACTAGCAACAAAATGAAAAGTGATATGAGGCTAGGGGGGTAGTTATTAGCAAGCTATTGCTGTGTGACCTGGTAAGCCGTTTAATAAAAATTAAAATAAAATGTAGGAAATTAATTTTCACTAAACTACAAAAGAAAGATACAGCAATATTCAACCTGTGTTCTGTGCTGCCTCAGAGCACTAAGGAGTACGCACATCCCATAAATCGTAGCATGCAACACTTAGCTACAGGTGCTCAGAGCACTAAGGAGTACGTACATCCCATAAATCTTAGCACGCAACACTTAGCTACAGGTGCTCAGAGCACTAAGGAGTACGCACATCCCATAAATCTTAGCATGCAACACTTAGCTACAGGTGCTCAGAGCACTAAGGAGTACGCACATCCCATAAATCTTAGCATGCAACACTTAGCTACAGGTGCTCAGAGTACTAAGGAGTACGCACATCCCATAAATCTTAGCATGCAACACTTAGCTACAGGTGCTCAGAGGACTAAGGAGTACGCACATCCCATAAATCTTAGCACGCAACACTTAGCTACAGGTGCTCAGAGCACTAAGGAGTGCGCACACCCCATAAATCTTAGCACGCAACACTTAGCTACAGGTGGGAAGACCTGCAGCTCAGTGCTGCACTCGGAAGTTTCTGCATTGTTTCTTCTAGTTGTGCAGTACAGGAAGCATAAAACATATTACACTGACACACTGGCTAACAGTGTTTTATCTTCTCTAGGTATTTGTAATTGTCATCATGGCCTGTTTTCATTTGAGCTTACCTGCAACTCTTTCTAAGTACACATGCTTTGAGAATTCCACTCACAGTTATATCTGCCAGGGATGTTGAAATGACTCCTAAGATGAACATAGCAAATATCAGGTGTTTGACTCTGTATTCACTGAAAATGTATAGTTATGGTTACCATATTCATTACAGAAGCTACCTCACTAAAGTGTCATTGTTACATCTGGTATTAAGGTACCTCAGCAAAAGGAGGATGAAGAGCAGGCCTACTGTTTAATTAAAAAATGAAAATCTAGGACGTTTGACATTCAGGAAAAGTGTCATATGTGAATGATTGATTTGAGTGACATTATGATTTTTTTAACAAACTCTTATGAAAAGAATAATGTACAGCAACAACACTTACATATAGCAAGGGATGTTCTATGTCTTCTTTAAAAGTACTTTATATTCATAGGTTCATACTAAGCTTATGGTCAGAGGACCATCAAGAAGCTTAGCCATTTCACCCAAGTATAATACAAATATGCAGGTTAACTCTGTTTAGCAGATCCCAGATACACATTTATGATCTGTCATCCAATATCCAGACTGGTGTTGAAGGTAGGTAGAGAGTTGCTTATTTTGATGTGTTAGGGGAGTCTGTTAGAATGACAGTGGTTGCAGTGAGTTAGAAAACTGAAATGCCTGTACGTCTTTCAATCTGTCAATAAAAGTTAGTCTTTGGAATGGGTATTTATTAGATTGTTGGTTCCATCGAGGTGGAGGAGGTCAAAGAGAAAAGACTCTCATTGCTCAAAATGCTAAACAGAAGTCACCACTCAGGTATCTATAAGAAATACCATAGAGAGTAAGAGTTTTTACTTTATCAGGGTTTTTAATTTATCAGGATAACTTTAGTAGAGCTTTTCCTCTATTAAGATAACTTTGATTTTCTACCTATGAGATCTTTTTAATTAGATTTTTTTTTATCTTTCACGTAGGAAGACATCTCCAAAAGTACATTCCAAAAGGGTAATGTATTTGAGGATGTGTCCAGTAATGGATGAAGACAGCAGTAAGAAGACATCTTTGGATTTTGATGAAATACAGTGACAAATAAGTTATACAAAGCAAACAGATTTTCTAAAAATGACTGGCACGATGTTCCCAAGAGAGTTTGTTGTCAAAGATGTGTACCCACATCTCTGAAGATTGTGTACAGTTTGAGCAAGGTACAACAAGGGGATGCTGGTTCCACCAAAAGTAAACATGCTGCATTCTTGCATTTACATTAGACTGTGACAAATGGACCAGAAGTGGCTTTGGTTCAGACTCTGCTAGAGGATATAAGCATCAGAGATTGTATTATTGCACCCAACAGTAAACTTAGCCAGCCATGGATCTTCAATGCCTAGACTGACGTCAGAAAAATAGATTCCAAATAGAAAGAAGATGAGGATGGAACCCTTCAGGATACATCTAATGTTCAGTCTCTGATTAGAGGAGGTGCTCCCCACCCTTACTGCATCTCTTATAAAAATTATCCAACTTGCAATCCAGATAACTCCATTTGTGATAATATTGAGCTCGGAAAGTTTGCATGTAATACCAGTGTGCAGGCTGGTGGCAAAAGCCTTGATACAGTCAAAGTAAGCAGTAAGAAGTGTAATCCTCAACATAGATTGCAGTGACCCAGATATTTATTTTTTAGTTAATTCATTCACATTTGTTTACTAGGGGGGATCACTGATCAAACAATGACCAATTACAGGCTCAGCTCAGGTTGCATCATATTATAACAAAACTATGTACAGTATGCAAATAACATTGGTTTTCATTTATAAATTAGCATAAACAATCTGATAAACAATGTATACATAGAAGACCTAACAAACCAAATATATGTACAGTTACACAACTGAGACAGTAAAGAGAGAACAGAGTTAAAGCATGAGAAAAAGAAGTAATACAGATGCAGATTGCAGTTTCTAGGTTAGCAAAGCTAACAGATACCCATAAAATGGAATGGAGTATTAGATTATGTAAAATGGGTTTAGAGTAGCAGTGGTGTGCTAAGCTCTATCACAGTTAAAGATAAGTGAGTTAATCAGGTGGCTCAGGTATATGGGAAATAAAGATGCTACCTAGTTGGTTCAGGTGACATAAGGCAGACAGTTGCTCTCAAACTGTTTAAGCAAGTAATGTTTGACTTTGACTCATAAATGTAGTACTTGATCAGTTAAATAAGGAGGAAGACACTGTCATGGTTTTGGGGCCAGCACAGAGAAGCAGTGGTTAGTAAAATGTAGTTTGAAACAAGAGATTTCTAGGGAGGGACCAATCTGGCTTGCCTTCTAGGCTATAGGTTTGAGTGGCAGCAAAAAGTTCGGAAGACAGAGAGGAAGGGGTTGTCAAGTTTGAATATTTTGAAGAGTAAGGAGCCAAGAAGTTGACTTGACCTGGCTTGTACTGGGAGACACTTAACCTTTGAAAGATTAATGCATTGGTGTATATTCCATGGTGAGTTATCTATAAATCAACATATTTTATTGGAGAGTATTTGAAGGGTGGCAGTGCTGTTGACAGACCAGTGTAAACAAGGGGACACCATACTTAAGTCTGGCAAGCAAGATGCCTTTTCCTATAGCAGCCCTTGCTGGATGTGACAGGAACTGAAATATTTTATTTGCCCATTTCTATGTGCTCATGAAAGTTTAGTGACTGGTCTAGCCAAATCACCAAATATCTAAAGGTGGTGTTGCTTTTAATGGGATTGCTATCACAGTCAAGGATATTAAAGGACATGGGATTTTTTTTTTTGGCATTAAGCAGTAGTTTCCAGGAGTTTAATCAATGTTGCAGCTGAATAAGGACAAGGACCTTTTGAAGTTGAGTTTCAATTGTATGATGTGAGTAATCAGACTTATAGATGATCATAGCATCTGCATAAAGTAGTAGTGGCAAGTGGGGAAGGTTTGATGGAAGTTTGATGATGAAGATTAAGAACAGAAGTGGAGCCCTGTGTGACTCCAGAGTGACTGAAGTAATTGCTGAAAAAACTAGGTTCAGTCTTTACCTGGAATGAATGGTTACAAAGAAAGTTTTTGAACCATGCAGTAGCATCTGGGCTGACCCCAATGTCTTGCAGATAGCAAAGTAAAAGTAGAAGTTTGGCCATAACAAAGACATGGGTTAAGTCACAGAACAGATTTAATGATTTCCTTTATCATATTAGTTTAGATGTTATCAGTTAAGACCCACAGAGCAATTGCTGTGCTCCTACCAGACCAGAATCCATGCTGTTTAACGAAGAGCAGGTGGCATTTTTATAAGTAACTGGTAAACTGATTACATATGATTGTTTTTCAAGAAATCTACTAAAAGTGGGTTGAATGAAGCTGCAATAGAAGTGACTGCAAGAAGAGGGCTTAGTTTTGTATGGTATTTTTGACAAAAAAATTATTTCCAATTATTAGCGTAAGATTAGTGGTGAGGCAAAGGTTGCAAATGTGCTTAAGATTGGTGTGATGACATTTCTGCAGTAGTACAACAACCTATTTATTTATTTATTTATTTAACATTTGTTTACCAGGAAAGTCTGACTGGGACAGAGCCCACTTTTAGCTGAAGCCTGGGGATAAACTCTCCAACCACGTCTTTGGAATCAAGGGCAGACATTGTCAGGTTCAGATGATGGGTCCATACAGATCTGTTTAAGTAAGACTAAAATTTGGTAAGAGGTAATTTGCAAGAAGTAAAAGGATGGAATGAAATCATGGTGGGCTATGCTACCTTTGTTGTACAGTTGAACTGAGGATCTGTGAGGACATGGGAAAGCTTGAGAAATCTCTGACAAAGTCAAATGGTGTAAGATTACAAGATGGGGAGGGTATGTACTAAAAAAATGGATAACTCACTTAGAGAGGATATTCCTGTTACTTTGTTTGTTGATTACCTGCCAGAAATGTTTAGGTGAGTGATGAAGGAAGGCTTGTTTAGATTGTAGGAGTTTGGTTTTGCATTGGCAGTTGTCCTGCTGTGTCACATTCCTCAGAGTTTTGTAATGGTCAAGGTTGCTGGGAGTGGGGTCATTTTCCCACATTTCCTAGGTTATAACACATATTTTAATTAGGGATGTAAGCACTTTGGTGAGCCATTCAGGTTTGGAGTCTTTCAGTTGCCTTGAAATCACTAGAAAGTGGGTGCCCTGATATGAGAGTACCAAGTCTGTTAATTCACTGCTAGCAATGCATCAGAAAAAGAGAGTACGAGGGCCAAAAAATAGTAGAAAGCGTTGAGCGTAGATTTGGGGATTTTATGAGGCGGCTTAGATCTGGAAGATATTAGCCTGGGGGGATATTTGACTTATCATTTTTTAGGGAAAATGTGGTGGGGGCAATGATCACTAAAAGTGGGTAGGAAAAAAAGCTAGTAAAGAAAGTGCCTGTAATAATGACTTAAAGAAGTGAATGGTGATTAGATCTGGAGTTGGGTCTAAATGAGATGTCTGCTGCTTAGAATAAGCTGAGGTCTGCAAATGAATCACAGAAGTGTGTGTAAACTTACCATAACAGTAGAGGCTTGGATGATCACTGCTGTAGTATCCTTTGCTATACTGGTTATATCCAACAAGGATATAACAGCCGGCCAGACTCCAAACCTTCAGGTCACCTTCCTGATGCCCAAACCATTAGCCCAAGCTAAGCAGACTGAAATAACAGGTTTGGAGACCAAGCCCTTCAGAGTTTTCATGTCAACAGACAGAGGGAGGCTGAGCGTTGAAAGGACAGTGCTAGGATTAACAAAAATTAAAAGCCCACACCCTGGCAAAAACAACATGATAAGAAACAAGGGGGGGTGGAGAATGGTCCTAGTAATGCTTAATCTAGACCTAGAGAAGAAATCAAGTTTATAGTGCTTTGTAAAAGTGTTCCAGAGGACCATGTTACTGCATTTAGAATTCTTCTAAAATCCAACTCTTTCCTGAAAGCTATAGAAGCCAATACACTGGTAGAATGGGCCTTGACCCTGCCTGGAACAGTTTTGTTGTGATGAGTACAACAAAAGGTAATTTTAGACAACCATTTGGAAATAGTCTGTTTTGACAAATGTTTTCTTTTCTTCTCAGATTCACATGATATTTACAACTGATCTGAATGATTTAGTTCTATCAAGATGGCACCCGAGTTGTCTGTGGACATCCAAGGCATGCAGTATCCTTTCTCTCTCATTTTTAGGTTCAGGAAAGAAAACAGGGAGATGGATACTTTAGCGTCAAGTAAACGATAAAAGAAGGATTAGTGCTCAAATAAACCCTGTCCCTGTGGAAGATAAGGTATGGTTAACTCAACATAAGAACTTGCAACTCAGATACCCTTATTGCAGGGGTGAAAGCAATCAGTAAAACTGTCTTCCATGTTAAGAACCTCAAGTCAGTCAGGTTAGCTGGTTGACATGGAGCAGATGTTAGCTTCTGTTACACAAAATTAAGATCCAAAGGAGGTGTAACTGCTTTTTCCTGGATGCTTCTTATTCACAACACTTTTCAAAAACATTTTCACATGAGAATGCATTGAACGATGAGGATCCTTGGCAGACATACTGAAATGGCTGACAAATGTACCTTCACGGAGGAGTATTTCTGTGGCAGCAGCTATATGTGTATGGCTGCAATGCAGATGGTCCTGGGATCTAATACAGGAAGTGTAACATATTTAAAACTGTAGGTTCGTAGTGTAGTGGTATCATGTCTGTTTCACACACAAAAGGTCCTGAGTTTGATTCTCCTGTGGCACTTGAGACTAATGCTCTGCTCTCTAGGTTGGATAATTAGATAGGTACGAGGTTCAAATCTCACAATGGGAGCTTTTGCATGTGTGGCTGCAATATCATGTACCTCTAACTTCCTGAACAGACAATATCAGATATATGTAACTTCCTGAATGAATATGCTGTATTAACTTAAAGTCAGGGGAAAAGTATTCCATCATCCCCTAATTTCAGTTTACAGGTGGAAGTTTGGCATAATGGTTAAGGTGTTAGCGCTTTTGTAAACCAGTTACTTCATAAGATAAAATAACAGCTCATCTTCTCAATATATATACTATAAAAATTAATCAATTAAAAGAAACTTTAGGTTTCCCTCCAAAATCTCTTAAAGAAACATACAAAAATATATAAAAATATATAAAAATGTACATGAATATATATATAAAAAAATATATGAATATATATAAAAAAAGGGAGGGAAGACACATTAATAACATATCTATTTCATTAAAAGATTCTTTAACAACAAATCTGAACCATCCCAACAGCATTATTAAGGAAAGTGTTTCATGTTTTATTTCCTAATGCCCTTACTATTTAGGACTGGCTTCAGGGGTACCATGTCATTCAGACCTAAACCTCTGTGTACTCCCAGCCTGAGAATCCATCTCAACTCTGTGAATTCTGTATCATTAACTATATCCCCCAGTCTTTCACTAGTTTCTTGGACCTGCAAGACTTGGAACTTAAAAGTATGGTCCTCACCCATATCTAAAGTATGCTTGGCCAGGGCACTATAGTCATCCCCCTTCCTAGTACAAAGGAAAACAGAAATAAAGTGGGAGAATATCCCAAGTTTATTTATAAGAACATGATGAATCTTAAACAACAACTATGTTACCCTAAGACATTTAGACGATTGGAAGTTAGCAATAGGGGTACAAGATTGTGTGCCAACTGTAATTATTGCCAGTATATAGATACGTCTAGATTTTATAGACACCCAGAAACAGGTTTCCTATGGGAGATTAGAACACAAGCGAGCTGCAACAGTAATAACCTAATATATTTGGCTTATTGTACAATTTGTTACAGATTCTATGTGGGTAAAACAAATCGCCAACTCAAAGAACGTATAAGGGATCACCTCTATTGTACTAGGAAGGGGGATGACTATAGTGCCCTGGCCAAGCATACTTTAGATATGGGTGAGACCATACTTTTAAGTTCCAAGTCTTGCAGGTACAACAAACTAGTGAAAGACTGGGGGATATAGTTAATGATACAGAATTCACAGAGTTGAGATGGATTCTAAGGCTGGGAGCACACAGAGGTTTAGGTTTGAATGACATGGTACCCTTGAAGCCAGTCCTAAATAGTAAGGGCATTAGGAAATAAAACATGAAACACTTTCCTTAATAATGCTCTTGGGATGGTTCAGATTTGTTGTTAAAGAATCTTTTAATGAAATAGATATGTTATTAATGTGTCTTCTCTCCCCCTTTTTACTATATATTCATAAATATTTTTTATATATATATTTATATATATTTTTGTATGTTTCTTTATGAGATTTTGGAAGGAAACCTAAAGTTTCTTTTAATTGATTGTTATAGTATATATATTGATAAGATGAGCTGTTATTTTATCTTGTGTGTCTGATGAAGTAACTCTTTTACAAAAGTGCTAACACAATAAATTTTAGAAGTTTTATTCATCATTTTGCCTCTGTTGCTTGGATTTTTTGCTAATAATTCTTGGGGACTTGCTCACGCTCTTTGGGACTTTTTTGCAGTTTAAAATGGTTAAGGTGTTTACCTTATAGACACAAAGTCTCACAAGGGCAGTTAGCCTAGTACTAACCCATGAACCTATGAAGTAAGATAGGCCATAGGATAGTAACTCACACAAATATTGTAAAATCAGAGAACAATTAGCCTTGAATGGGTGCTGGTTATGCTGTTGGCACCAAATGGAAAACCTTTTCTATTTGATATTATTATCTAGTAGCAGGATTTCTCACCTTCATAAATACCTGCTGCACATCCCCAGTAAACAGGTTCTTAAAGGGAATTAAGATTCTATCATCCCATCAGTCAATGAAGTTGACTGGGGGTCAGGTGTATCAAACACTCCTGTTTTAGTTTAACTAGATGCAGTCTGTGAGGAAGCTTGTGGCAATTGCCACTGGCCATTTTCAAGAAAAGGGGGGTTCCTATTAAAAGACTGAAGACACATTCTTTCGAATGCATCTTGGTCGAACTTAAAAGACTGAAATGGCAAAATATCGAAGCGGCTTTTAAGTAAATTCTTTCCTTGGGAAAGAATTTGCTTGGTTGCTTCGTTACTTTGCCATTTTCAGCACTGTAGTGTGGTCTCGGAGTTGGTATATTTAAGTAGGGGGGTGAAGCCCCCCACTTAATGTAATGTTTAAAGTGTTTTGTTTTTTATTTTTTTTTGTTAGAACAGTGATTTTTTTCCCTTGGAAAAAAAAATTGCTGTTCTGACAGTTCGACATTGTAAGCTTTCGCTTACATAGGGTCGATTAATCACTGTTCGCATTTTTAAGCGTTCGGTGATCTAATATAGACCCGAAAAGTGAACCACTGTTGCCTGGGCCAGAACACAGTCATAACACTGGTCTTGGGGGATTTCTTCTGAGTCTTCAGAAGTTTCCTAGATATCAGAGGAAAAGCATAAAGGAACATTTCTGACCAAGGGAAAGAAAAGGCATCTGTTTTCCAGGCCTTCTTGCATGGAGTTCTAGAACACAATCTTATCAGCTGATTGTTCAGAGAGGTGGCAAAAAGGTCTACTTGATGAATTCCCCACAGATGGTTCAAATTATCTAGTCTGTATATGTGAAGGTCTGCCCTTTTCCAATTCAGCTTGTCTAAGCAACAATTTTTTGTGCTGATGAAATGTAGGATGTGAGACTGTGCTTTGAAGCTATATCCAGAGCTAACAAGGCTAGTCTGCAAAGGGTTACAACCTGGTTCCTCCTTGCTTGCTGATGTACCATAAATGGGCTAAAAAATGATTCAGAGAGTTAAGTCCCTTGATCATTGCAAGTATTTGTTTTATATTTATGTGCTTGCACATGTCCTTGGTGTCCCACCGATAATGCTTCCCCAAGCAAAGTCCAAGGCATCTGTGGTAACTGCCTGCTTTGGACCAGGGAGGAAGTAGTGGAGAACTGGATTTAAAGATATTTGCTTTCCCTTCCACATGATTTCCTTCTGACAAACCTCAGGACTGGGATTTGAAAGGACAAAATATATTAGTACTGGGACCAAAAAGACTTCAGATACCATTGTATTTTTCTTATGTGGAGTCTTACCAGGGGTATCGTGAGAATCACAGATGATATGAAACCCAAAATCCGCAGGTATTCCTTCATCGTCAACAAAATCTGAGTGGAAAAGTTTAAAAATAAATTTAGATACAGATCTATTTTTTCCTGTGGAATAAAAGCTTGTTGAACCGATGTGTCTACTTGACACCCCAGGAACACAATCCTTTGTGAAGGAGTTAAGAAAAGACTTTTGAATGTTCTCTTGGAATACCACCTAAGTGACAGATTCCTGATATTTTGAAAAAGACTCTGAAAAGATAAGCACATTGTCTAAATATGGAAAAATGTAGATACCATATAGCCTGGAATGAGCTATAACTGGAACTAGCATATTGTGAGCACTCCTGGCGCAGTGAATAGTCCAAAGCCTAAGGCAGAAAACTTATAATGTGATCCAGATGCACAGAACCTTAAGGTTAACAGGTTGTGAGGTGACAGCATTTTCAACTTGGGGCAAGATTACAAGCAGGTTTATGAAAGAAAGATCCAAACCTGGTCTCCAAGCATTTTCTTTCTTTGGCACTAAAAATATCCTTGAATAAAAACATTTTCCCACCCGAGAAAGAGGAACTGGTTCTATCACCCCCTGGGGAGCATGCAATGACAGAAATGTGAAAAAAAAAAGTGAGTCTGGTCTGGTGAATGAGGGACTACTCCTGGAAAGGAGGAATTTCCTTCCATCGACATCTATAACCTTGATGAATGATCTTCAGAACCTATTTATTTAAAACTAACTGCTGACAAAGAAAAACTAGGAGATTCAGACTTTCTGGAAGGAAAAAAAGAACTGCCAGGAAGTGATTAGGGGATAAGGTCCCTTAAACAGTCATTCTGAATTATTTGACTGTCCTTGGTGTTGGTGAGTTCCGGAATTCTTTTTGGAACTACCTTACCACTTCTTATTAAACGTTGTTTATCTGCATTTTATTCAGACAGTCTATTTTATTTTTTGCCAAAACTGGATAAGGGGTCATAGAACCCCTTAGACAATTAAGAAAAAGAGGTTTGAAAAATCTGAGAGATTCTCTGTATCAACTTACTGCTCTAATCACACTTTTTGATCATCTCTGCAGCAGAGGTGCCAAAACCTAAATCTGTATCCAAAGGAGAATTTTGAAATCTCATTTCTAACATTATCTGTGAGGTTCAGAGCACACAGCCAGACAAACCTCCTCAGCATAGTACCAGTGGCCAAAGCCCTCGAAGAAGTATCAACTAAATCATGCACACACTTGAAATAATGAATAGTGACTTGTACAGTAGTAGAAACTATATTATTTAAAGCAGACTCTTCCTCACAAGAAGAAAGTTCAGACAAAAAAATCATAATTAGTGAGAACAAACCTTAAAGTATGAGTCTGAGAATTCAAAATTCTGAAAATCAAAGTTGCAGAGTCATACACATTTTCCCATAATTATCAATAATCTTCCCAAACTTATCAGAAATAGTAGGACTACAATTAACTAAATGTTTAGCAGCAGTACGATTAATGAAAGCTGTAGCTGTCGGGTCATGTTTGGGAAGAGTACATAAAAACTTAAAAGATTAATGAACTTTATACATCCTAATTATATTTTTGTGCCGTCTGGCTGACTATCAGGCAAACTGCAGATAGTAACACACACCTATATTTTCCAATGCTGACAGAAATGGAAAATAGGTGAAGGTTCTGGAAATTCCTTTTTTAACAGCTCAAAGTATTTTCTGAGGGACTTAGAAACTTCAGTTTTCTCCCACAGAAAACATTGGGACATTCTGGAAATAGTCCCAGGGAAAGAGAAAAACCCACAGTGAGAATAGCAAATTGAGCTGTCCTCTGGGTCTGAATCAGAAATCTAAGGAGAAAACCCTGTATCTGTCCCTTCATCTTCCTGTCCAGATTCAGAATCTTGAATATCTTCAGGAAAAGAGATATCCCTCTTTTTTTACCACAAACTATTTTATAAGAGGTATGAATAGCCTGAATTACGCCCCGAGCCTGACCCAGTAAAATACTCCTTGTCCAAGGAAATTTGAGGAAGACCAGATACATGTTTATTTTTTTAATTTCTTTCTGGCAGGACAGTTGGGGCCAACAATGTTATTAATGGCAGCAACTCCTCAGAGGATGGGTACAAGATTCCGGCAAAACAGGGTTGACTTCCCTGTTCCCTGTCCCAAGACCGAAAAAGAGTCCTTCTGCCTTTCGCATGGGAAGGACCCCAACAGCCGCAGAGGATGTGGCTAACCACCTGTGAACAGTGGCTGTAAGTGCTACACCAAAGGGATCCTTGGTAAAGGAAGAGTGATCTGAGATACAACTACTGGCCACAACAGAGTCACCCAGTTGCATCTGAGGCAAACTGTTTGTCTGCTGTGGTAGTAGCAAAGGCTGGTTTCTTAACTTTTTCTTTTTGTGGCTGAAAGAAGGACCAACCATGGGGCCACCAGCTTGTTCCATGGTCAAGCTGAAAATGGTGACTCTTTTCTGGAGAAAACAAGCAGCAAAAGCTGGTAAAAGTTTAAAGTCCTTAAAAGTCACTTTCTTCATAGAAAAACACAGTACAAAGCACTTTAAAACATTTTGCCAGTGCAAAAAAGTAAACAAAACACAATTTCTCCACCTAAAAAAAAGTTTTTTAAATACTTTAAAAAAAACTTTAAAATTGACAGAAAAAAACCCAGAGTGCTTCAGCTTAAAAGTATAACACAGTCTTGTCACAGTCCATTAAAAACACAAATTCCTAGCTTTAAAATAATTTTTTTAAACAGTGCTATCAAACAAATATATATTTTTTAAATGGAAATCTTTTTCCCTGAATGGAACTTATCTGCCCAGCAAAGGGACAGCACAAGCTGTCTGAGCTTATTCTTCAGTGGTAGAAAAACTTTGAAGGGCTTTATGCACAAACCTGCCAATATAGTCAAGCTCAGCTCGAGGTAATTGTTGGGGTGTATGAAATGTGCCCTGAAGCTTTGGAAGCTGACTGGTAATAGATCTTTGTAGGATATAACCCATGTAGCTAAGGTTACTGCAACAGCTATAAACATGAAGAACATATTGTGTTAAATCATGCTTTATTGGCCCTAGAAGGTTTAGGCGAAAGTCACCCAGTATAATGATGATGATGTGTTTATTTGGTCTGATGTGAGAAATCATGGACAAGGGTATTTTTTTTAAATCTGTGGAGTGAGGCAGGATGTGGTAGACAGGCAATTGTCAGGCAATGGAATTGTGAGGACTTGAATGGAAGTTTAGTTAGTAAGCAGTTGGAGTCAGAGTGCATTGGCTTAGGAAATAAATAGGATATTAATAGACGATTTGTACAACAGCATATCACCACCATCATGCCTGGTTGGGCTTCAAATGGATTAGTATGCCTAGGGAAAGAAATAATGTATGGGATGGTGACTATTCTTTAACAAAAGCTTAGTTATTGCAAGGAAGTCAGGGAATGGGAGCTCAGACAAGAGTTCATGCTGTCTTGTTTCTACTGCTTTTAGCATTAAGAAATACACATGACAGAGAGCCTGACTTCTGAGTGCATGTGACCTTTGTGAACCTGAAACATGTTCAGAGATGATGCAATTGATGTGTTTGCGCAATGTGAGGATGGGAATACAAAAAGGTGAAGTAAGACTGAGAAAATATGCAATCTTGAAAGAGACATACGTTTAAATGTTCTTAGACTAGAGGTATGTGAGGTGGGATGACTTGACTGTTTTAGAATTTAATAAATGGGAATTAATATTACAGTATGGTGGGGGTGGGAAATATTATAGTAATGGGATAGCCGGTGATACTCAGTGAAAGTACAGTTGTGTACACCTACCATAAATGTAGATGTTCGAGTGTCTTCACTGTTGCAGTCATGACTGTAGGGTTCTCCCCTGCCGGCAGGCAGCCCACGGTCGGCAAGAATCCCAAAGTCTGGGTCCGGCGTCAGTTGTTCAACTCTGCTCCCTGACGTCAGAGCACCAGGAGTACAAAGCTGACAACCGACGCCATCTTCTCCATTTTTCTTGCCCCAGATGTCAGGAGTCCCAAAATAAAAATGGTCCCAAAACCTTTGCAAATACACCTCAGAAGAATGGTGAAAAAAGGAACCACACAAAAGTAAAAATAAGAGGGGACAGGAGGGAGGGAAACCCAGACTGCAACAGTGAAGACACTTGAACATCTACATTTATGGTAGGTGTACACAACTGTACTATGTTCATCGTGTTCCACTGTTGCAGTCATGACTGTAGGGTAGAATCCCAAAGCTGAAAGAAAGTGAGGTGGTCATAAAGAAGAAGGGGCAGCTAAAAGGCCCTGCAAGACTGCAGAGGCAAAGCCTGCCCTAGACTTAGAGTAGAGAGGCAAATTGTAGTGCTTAGAGAAAGTATGCACTGAACTCCAAGTTGCAGCTTCCAATATGTCCTTGGTAGGAACTCCCCTGAGGAAGGCTGCAGAAGTGGCAGCAGCTCTGGTGGAATGAGTCCGTATGGTCCCTGGGATTTGCTTTTCATGGTGTGAATAACAAAATCTGATTCCATGAGCAATCCATTCAGAAATGGTTTGTTTAGAAATGGCTTTACCTTGGGAACTTGAAGCATAAGATACAAACAATTGTTCAGATTTTCTGATGTCCTTGGTTCTGTTCAGGTAAAAACGTAGCTGTCGATGTACATCCAAGGAATGTAAGATCCTTTCCCCTTTATTTTGAGGAGTGGGGAAAAAGGTTGGCAAGTGGATAGTTTGATTTAAAGCCACTTTGGAAACCACCTTAGGCATAAAGGTCGAATTAGTTCTCAAAGATACCCTGTCTAGATGAAAAATAATATAAGGTTCCACCGCCATAAGAGCTTGTAACTCTGAAACTCTCCTGGCAGAGGTTAGTGCCAACAGGATAGCTGTCTTCCAAGATAAAAACTTGATGTCAGCAGAAGTGGCAGGCTCAAAAGGAGGCAAGGTTAGTTTTTCCAAAACATAATTGAGATCCCAAGCAGGAATAGGAGGAGATCTAGGAGGTCTTAAGTTCTTAGCTCCTCTGAGGAACTGTCTCATGAGCTGGTGGGAAAAGATGGGAGGCTCTGTATTATAATGAGCAGAAATAGCTGAAGCATGGATCTTAATGGAAGAGAAAGAGAGACCCTTATGTAAGAGATCCGTCAAGTAAAGTAGAATTAAAGTAATGTTAGGAAGAAGAGGATCAGAATCCTGAGCCTGCATCCAGGAACAAAATCTTTTCCATTTTCCCACATAAGATTTCCTAGTGCTAGGACGTCTAGCTTCCAAAATGACATCCAAAACCTGCTTGGGTAAAAATGAAGAAATCAAAGGCCCTGGATTAACCAGGCCACCAGGCTGAGAGTTCTGACATGAGAGTGCAGAACCTGACCTTGATGTTGGGACAGAAGGTTCAGAGACTGAGGTAAAATCGAAGGGGGCTCCAGGCATAGGTTTATTAGAGTTGGATACCAAAACTGCCGAGGCCAATTTGGAGCCAACAAGATTATCATCTTGGGTTTGTCCTGTTTTATCTTCAATAAAACTCGTGGAAGAAGAGGTAGAGGCGGAAAGGCATATCCCGAGAGGTTCCTCCAACTGAATGACAGGGCATCCACTTTCCAAGCCTCTCTGTGGAATGTCCTGGTGCAAAAAATCTGCAGCTGATGATTTAGATGGGATGCAAAGAGATCTATGTGAGGACATCCCCATACTGCTGTTATCATCCTGAATATTTTGGTGTCCAGCATCCACTCGTGTGGATCTGAAAGGTTTCTGCTCAAACTGTCTGCCAGTAAGTTTTGTTTTCCTGGTAGAAACTGAGCTTGAAGATCCAGATTGCAAGTTAGAGCTGTGTTCCATAAATCCATGGCTAGTCTGCAAAGGGGGTAGGAATGAGATCCCCCTTGCTTGTTTATGTACCACATAACTGTGGTGTTGTCTGTCCGTATTAGTAGTTGTCCTGGCTGTATGAGATTCCTGAAGGCCAATAGAGCTTTCTGAATGGCTAACATCTCCTTTAAGTTGATATGCAGGTGCTTCTGATCCTTTGTCCAAAGGCCCTGCAGACAATTTCCCTGAAAATGGGCTCCCCAAGCATAATCTGAGGCGTCCGTGGTTAGAATCTGAGAGACAGGAGGTAGACGGAAGGGCTTCCCTTTGTTTAGAGCACATGCCCTGGACCACCAAAGAAATTCCTTTTGAAGGCAAGGAAGGACAGGAATCAGTATGTCCAAACTGTGGTAATGCTGAGACCATACACTTTTTAGGTACCACTGTATTTTCCTCATGTGTAGTCTTGCATATGGTATGAGAAGGATGCAGGAGGCCATGTAACCCAAAGCCTGCAGGAATTTCCTTGTAGATAGATGGGTCAGAGTTGCCAAGGCCTTGAAGGTTGATGCCAGCTGTAATTGTTTTTCGGATGTCAGAAAAGCCATCTGGGTTGTAGTGTTTAGAAGAGCACCCAGAAAAGTTATCTCTTGTGATGGTGTCAAATTTGACTATTTTACGTTTACAGAGAATCCCAGGAATTTGAGAAGGCTTTGTACAAAATGTAGATGCTGGAGTAAGACATCCTTGCTGTCTGCCTGAATAAGACAATCGTCCAGATAAGGGTATATTTGAATTCCCTTGAGTCTGCAGTAAGCTACTACTGGAGCCAGGCATTTGGTGAAGACCCTGGGCGCAGTAGATAATCCAAAGGGAAGCACAGAGAATTGAAAGTGCCTCGATCCGGCCTTGAACCTGAGGTATTTTCTGCGATCCTGCCTGATGGGAATGTGTAAATATGCCTCCTTTAAATCCAAAGTCACCATCCATGCATCTTTGGACAGCATTGGAAGTAACTGCTGTAGAGTAAGCATCTTGAATTTTGGAATCTCTAGAAAGGTGTTCAAGACTGACAGATCCAGAATGGGTCTCCATGAATTTTGCTTTCTTGGGACTAGAAAGAGCCTTGAGTAAAACCCTTTTCCTATCTCTGAAAGAGGTACCAGTTCTATGGCATTCATATCCAAAAGAGCTTCCACCTGGTTTAAGGCCTCCGTCCATTGATGTTTTGGAAGGTCTGGCCATCCGTTTAACCTTGGCAAAGTATGAAAATGGAATTTGTAACCTCTTAAAATCACATCCAAAACCCATTTGTCCTGGGTTATTTGAGTCCAATTTTGGTAAAAAAGAGAGAGTTTTCCTCCGAGAGGGGCTTCCAGGCAAGACGTTCCTGCAGCCCAACTGAGGGAGTCATTGAGTTTGTTTCCTTTGAGACTGTGGTCTGTCCTCTCCTCCCCTAGGGGTAGAAGCAGTCCACTGCCTTGGTCTATAAGCAGCCTGTGTTTGAGGCCTCCCTCTGGAGCATCTATATCTACCCCTTTGAGGCCTGTCTGAAGAGGGAAAGGACCAGTTTTTTGATGGCCAATTCCTGCTAAATCTAGGAGGCTGTACTTGTAAGAAATCTTTAACTGTTTGCATGGATTTCGCCTTATCCTCCATCTTTTTAATCACCTCTTCAGCTTTAGATCCAAACAAAACATTATGCTGAACAGGAGCATCCAATAATTTAGCCTTTACTTGTTCAGGTAAATTCTGTTCCTTTAGCCATGCATGTCTTCTAATGACTGTGCCAGAGGCCACAGCCCTACAAGAAGCCTCCAAGGCATGAAATCCACAGTGTAAAACATGCTTCCCAACTTGTTCAGTGGCATGCAATAAGTCATGTAATTCCTTATCCTCTGCACAGGCAGAAATGGAAGTAAATTTTTGTTTTAAGACAGATAAGAGAAATTGCTGATATTTAAGCATATGAAACTGACAGTTTAAATCCCTAATGGACAAAGTAGCAGAAGTGTACACCTTTTTGCCCCATCTTTCCAAGGCTCGAGAATCCTTTTCAGTAGAAATAGGATTTTTGGCAGTAGCGGCCTTAACACCCTTAGGACCCTGAGAAATGGTTTCAGGGTCAACAGTAGGATTCTTGTATAAAAACTGATGGGAATCAGGAACCCTGTAGTACCTATCAGGCTTAACAGGAGCAGGAGGAAAAGAATCAGGGGTTAAATTAGCCTCCGAAAAGGCATCATCTACAATATCCAAAACAGGAGGAATAGCCAGGGGTCTATGTTGGGGTAGAAGAAGAGAATCCCTCAGCCTTTTCTTGGATTCTGAATACTCCTGTCCCTCCCAGTGGAAATGTTCCCTCATTTCATGAAGAGTTTCCCCAAAAGAAAAATCCTCATTAGGAGAAGCTGAAGGAATGGATTCTTCCACATCAGAATCCTCATAAGGAGGGAAAGAATATTCCTGATCAGAAGAAGAAACTGAGGAAACAGAAGCCTGATCAGAGGAATCATAATAAACATCCTGCCTTGGCCTTTTGTCTGGAGGGGGATGAGAACCCCTAATCATTGTGAGTAAATCCTCCGCCATCTTGAGTAACTGTTTCTGTGACTTGGGAGCCGGTTCAGAAGAGGCCTGTGCTGAAGTCTTTGATTTAGAAGGAGTCTTTGCCTTTGTCTTTGCCTTTACTTGAAGCTGAGTAGGCCTGAAAACCCCTTCGGAAGCCAGTACCTGCACAGCAGCTCCGGACCCATCCGAAGGAGCATTGTCCGAAGGTCCTGCAACAGAGATATTTAAAGGCCTGATTGGCTCCTCATGAGAGTCCATTTCGGCCGTCGGTTCTGAAATGGCCGACGACAGGGGCTGCAAAAGCGCCTCACTGACGACAGCCGAACCTGAAACTGGCTCCACATGTGCGCTATCATCAGATTTGGACCTCGGAGGCCTGTCTTTATCCTTACGACGCTTGTGAACTCCGGTAGATGGAACCGTGTCCGATGACATTTTGTAGTTAAAGCGCCTACCGAAGTAATGAAAAGCAAAATCGTACCTTCGCTTGATTGTACGCTGATTGAATCTAGCACAAAACCGACAACTAGCTACGACGTGGTCAGGGCCTAAGCAAGGAATACAGTAAGAATGAAAATCCTTATGAGGTATTTGCTTCCCACATGAAATACAATTATTAACTTTTTCTGACATCGGAGTGGAGAAAGAAAAAAGTTTCCCCAACGGGGTACTTAGCTTTGAGTGGAGAAGAAAGTCTTCAGACCGAAGTAAGTAGAAATATTTGTCAGGAGTCTACCGACCGGCACTTGCGAACTGCTATCACCGCACGGCAAGAAAGACTGGAGAAGATGGCATCGGTTGTCAGTTTTGTACTCCTGGTGCTCTGACGTCAGGGAGCAGAGTTGAACAACCGACGCCGGACCCAGACTTTGGGATTCTGGCCGACCGGGGGCTGCCTGCCGGCAGGGGAGAACCCTACAGTCATGACTGCAACAGTGAAACATGATGAACATCTGAGCATGAGGTTTAACTTAAGCTTGTGTGTCTTCAGTGGAGAACACAATTTAGCAGAATATCTTAGCTAAGGGTAGGTCTTTGAAAGTGTTGTGTGGCTTTAAGAAATTGGTCAGATAATAAGGTTCTCTTTCAGAGAAATCAACCAGGTTAATTATGCGTCATTTGAGTTTTTCAAAACCAAATTGGTTACAGTACAAGGTTTGAAGTTCGCCAGTGTCACTGTTAATTAAGTAATTTTGCATTCTATTACCTTGCAGACAGTGCTAGTTAAAAGCACTAAGTGGTCCATAATTATAGGGGTCAGTTTTGGGGCTAAAATTGTGTAATTGTCTCACTATTGCAATTCTCCATACTTCCAATATAGAGCCAGAAAGCAGATTCATGATGAACAAGTTTAGGAGGGGTGGCGATAAGTGGTACTTTGCAATTACTGGCACACAGCCAGGAATATTACCAGGATTTATGGTACTCGTGTTTTTGTTTTCAGAAAGGGTCAGTATCACTTGATCCGAAATAGAAATGGGAAGACTAGAGTAGCGAATGGGGTGAAAATGGAGGTGGAGGATGCAAAACTAGACCTAAATTTGTCTGTGAAGATATCTGCTATAGAGTCAGGATAAGAATTGGTTGCCCCATTAATATTCAGTTCTTTACTATGCTGGGTGTCTGATGTACCTGAAAAAGGGTTGCCTTTAGGATTGCTTGCAAATGAATTTATAACTGGCCTTACTCTTCCCTAACAACAGATAGCAGTTTTGCACATGAATCTTAGATCATTATTATAATATTGAATAATTTTGAGATTTGCTCTAAAATAACTAAATGGTACTTACGTATTATCGCAACCACATTTTCAAGCGAATGGTGGTTGCTTTTCCTTGTGTCAACTGGGACCGATTAAGTATGAGAAAACCTCAGATGCATGTTTTCTTTAATGCGTTCTTGTTTTTAGGAAGGTTTCTCACTTCGGATGAAAAAAATTAAGGTTTGAAATAATAGGTTTCCCCATTTACTGCCAGTGTCTCAAGATGTCAGTTAAGCAAGTTCCCCCATTCCACACTTAAAACATGTTCTGCGTTCCTTTTTCTCAGCCTTTGCCCTGACAACAGAAAGCATCGGGAAACAAAAAGCCAAAGCAGTATATGCTGTCTGACTCCTTACAAAGTGATCGGGAAGGGTAGTAGACTGTTAAACACTATCTTGGTGGATTTTTTTTTTTGGTTTGTAAAACGAGTATGGGTTTTCAAATGTTGCTTGCAATTTTTGGATAGCTAATCCGTTGGAGGATTAGACGTCTGATAGGAAGCAAAGACAATCAAGGGGATTTTCAAGTAGAAAATGGCGGCAAAATCATTTAAACATCTGATTAACCTCTCTAATATAATTGATCCATAAAGTGAGACTAGCATTGTGGGGATGAAAGGAAGTTAGCAGATGCAAAAGATTTTGCAGTACTGCTGTTTTCTACTTAAAAAAAAAGTCTCCCTTGATTGTCTTTGCATCCCATCAGACGTTCTTCTGATGCACGTAAAAGGGCACAGAGACTGCAGTTAGTTTCTCCAGTCAAGCCACCACAGAGTCGATGAAGAAGCAGCGGAAGAAAATGGTGACTGCTTTACCAAGCCCTCTGTTTACAACCCAGCCTTATATCACACCTTAAAAATGTTTAAAATGGTGACTGCTTTACCAAGCCCTCTGTTTACAACCCAGCCTTACATCACACCTTAAAAATGTTTAAAATGGTGACTGCTTTACCAAGCCCTCTGTTTACAACCCAGCCTTACATCACACCTTAAAATGTTTGAACTTTCTTGTAAAACACACATCAGACAGACCTTACAAGGTAAGACCAAATGTCCGTTCTTCAATTTTATGTCAATTATCGCAGCATGAAAACGTGGTTGCGATAATACATAAGTACCAACTAAATATTTCTTTGTGCTGTAGTTTGTTGATGTGGGACCTCCATGATATATGCCTGTATTGTTTGTCTGGGTAATTAAAAGCTGTTATGGAAATTTAGTGACATTTACCAAAGTGCCACGCCCACTTAAAATGGTTATTTTGTGTAACAGCCATGCTAGGCAGACCACAGAAATAGTAACTGTCTTTAAATATGAAGTAGAGTATAAACAGTAATATCGGGGATGTAGAAGAATTTTCCACTTATGTTTATCCAGAATCTCTGTGATTAATAGATAGATGACTTTGGGGAAGTCCTATAGTACAGAAGACTTATTTTGGATTATAAGTTTTTCTTAAGGGAGGACGTTACTGATAAGTTGTCAGACTTAAAGAGGAGATGATGTTTTGTTTAAAACAAGAGTAGCAGACATTGGTGAGGACTAAACCAAGAAGATTCTTATCATTAGTGGAAAGGGGATCAGTTTAATCAAGGAAATCTTGATGACAAAATCAAGAAATTTCTGAGCATTGGTATTGTTAGTTATATGAGTTTGCCAGTTAGTGGAGAGGTTGTTAAACTCAACCACTACAATGAGCTAGGTTTCGTAAGTAGCTTTTCAATTTAATTTAATAAATCTACAGCTACAATTGGGTTATATAAAGGGACCTGTAGTTTTCAATAAAATAGTAAGTGACTATTTAGGGTCATAAGATTTCAGTATGTTCAAGTGTGGTAGCATGTACAATTTGTTTCAAAACAATGGGGTTCCTAGTACAGCCCCGGCAACTAGTCATATTTCTGAATGCATGACAGACACTGCAACCGTTTAAGGAGGGACTGCAGACAATATTCTGAAACTAGGCTTTTATTAATACATAAATCGAATGCTTGTGAGGAAAAAGATCTTACATAGAGCATAGTGGCATATGCATTTTCTGTAATTATTTCAGATGTCATTAGTATATGGTTAATATTTTTCTTATCCATTTAAACATTTTGCTTTCTTTAATGAGAGGGAAATGTTATTTGTTCTTCATCCCTTCAAGGGCTGCATACTTGTGCTTTGCATATCGTCATCCATAAAGTGCACTTTAGAACCTCAAAACAATTGACCGGGCTAGTACAGCTGGATATATGCCCATTTTCAGTGGAGGCCCGGGGAGAAAAGCTCCAACGGTATTACAAGTAATTCACAGAAACAGGCAATACAAGGTAAAAATTATAAACACGTTGAGTCAGAACATGAGATACACATGCAAGATGGTTATTATGCACACTAAGATGTACTAGTGAATTGCCAAACTAGTAGTGTTACATACTGATCTGCAATCTTAATGGTTGCCAATGGAAGGCAATTTAACAATCCATATGTGCCAGCATTTTCTTCAATGATTTCAAGTGACTTCCCACAAGCAAGTCACATGATTTGTTCAATGGAATATCTGCATAATGTCTAGCAAATTGGGTTGCACATCTGCTCTTTTACTCCCTGCTCTTTGCCTCTCCTTGTGGTCTTAGATATTATCTCCCACAAATTTATCTTACTGCTATACTTACTTCCCTTATTTCGAGGTGCTAATTCATGCAAAAGAGAACAGTTGTCTTCATGGCGATTACTGGAAAACTCTTCCTCCACTCACACAGGCAGGCAGGCACACACACACACACACACACACACAAACACACACACACACACACACGCACATACACACACACACACACACACACACACACACACACACACACACAATGTGCTGTTGTGAGAGCCTAGCAACCAGTAATAAGTAACTAGGAGGGTATGACCTGTTATACACTGAATGCATTAAATGAAAGAAAGTCTACAGTTACAAATGGATAGTGTGCATGACTATCTCCCATTTGAACTCCTTTGGTGTCTCAGCTCCCCTGGATGGAAAGTAATAGCTGAGAATCTTAATATCTCTCGTGGAAGTGTCTGCCCAATAAACTCTACTTAGAGCATTGTAACTCACTAACAAATAAGATGCAAGTGTCTGATACTTGTAAATTTGTGAATAGCCAATGCCTTATGAATGAAACAGGTAGACTTGCATATACAGAATAGATTCTGAAGAATATCAAGGCCATTATCCTGTTTATTTATTCAAGGAGTGATGTTTTTGTAAGAGCTATGTCTTCTTCCCCTCTTGCAGCACAGTAACTGAAACTTGAAGGTAGAAATTATTCCAAGGTAAAGCGGGAGTTGTCATTGTATTGGGACCACAACACAGGAGATATACAAGCATGAATGTTTTTAAGGGCCAAGATATCTTCCATCGCAACTTTTTTAAGCTTCTAGCATTGAGTAGTGATATCTTGGTACTGGCTTATCTGGAGTTTGTCAGCTTGCTAGGCTTAGAAGAGTGAAACTGCTTACAAATTGTGCTTGGGTAGCGAGTATCTTAGCCAATATATGCTGATGTCTTGAGGAAAGATGTGTAGGACATTATTAGTCAAGCACTCAGGACCGCCCACTGTCTATATTTAAGCAGACATGCACACACACACTGGATAGCCCCTTTGAATGATGCCAGTTACTGAAACAATTATTGAAAACAGTTATTTTTGCTGATATTATGGCACCATTTCTGGTCAGCACAGGACAATACTCAAGAAAAGGTGATTACTAATCTCAGACACATAAAAATAGAACTTGTTATTGCCTCTTTTCGTATCTTTCTGGCTATACCTTCAAAGTTCAGTCATGCCCGCAGGAGCAAAAACCATGTTACATGTACATCTGACCATGGTAAACCTACACTAAGAAACACTTCATTAGCTGCTCATTACTATGTCTCTGAAATGAACACTGTGCGGTCAAACTTGGCAGTGCTACTGTTTTTCAATTAGCCCTTTCATATTACTAGAAATGATACATCCCAATACACAAAACATGCATGCACATGTGCACACACAAACACACGCACTCACCCACACACACACACACATGCACACACATACACACATGTACATCCAGACTCACAATCTCCTATCTACCTACCACTATACTGCAACCAAGTAAGCAGTGGGAGGTAGTGTAAGTGGTAGCACAAATTATTAACACATACACATACACACACAAACATACACAAACATATTCAGCCTCATTTATACTCCAACAAATAAGTACACAAATGTTTGCATTCATACTCACAGTGACACATACAACCATGGCTTCAGCAGACTTTCCTGTACATCGAAAACTCCCACAGTATTGAAAGTGTGAATTCATGTCATTCACTTTTTCATCTTACAAATAATTGGACTCAGCTAAGTGAGTTTTTGAATCTCTCCCACTCAAGTACAGTGGGATTCATGATATTTCTTTTGGAGATCATATAGCTAATCAGCATTAGCCACTCCCCTGGACTGCTGCATTAGTCTTTGGCTTAGCCCATGAGGCTACACTCCATGCTAAGGCCCCATTGAGGGTAAACCCATATCAAGAGAAAGATCTATGAATCAGAAAGGCTTACCACTGACTGAAAATTAATTTGATTGAAAATTGATTCGACAGAAAACCTTTGTAACAAATATACAATAATGTTCTTTAAACCTCACTTACTTGTACATACTAACTCCATGGTTACACAACCATGGAGAAAAGAAGAAAAAACATTGTGATGATGTGAGATAGTGCCAGCTGTACTAGGGGGAGTAGGGCAGTGCATGTGTAACAGTATGCCAGCACATCTACCTGGTATTTAGTAAATAATTATAAGTAATTTCAATATGAAACTGATTTGTACAGATGCTTGTGTAAAAAAAATGTATTTGTGAAGCTGATTGTATTAAAAATGTATCAACAGTGGGTCCTGCTGGACAGAAAAAAAATATACATGTATGACAGTCTGTACTGCTGTAACTTCTGAAATGTATATATTTTAACACAGGATACTGGAAGGGAAGGGGTTAAGTTCAGCCCAGCTAACGTTAAGAAAAATAGCCTTAAATTAAATGACTTGGTTTAGCCTATAAAGATTCTATTCACAGGTCTGAATGCAGCTGCAGATGCAATGTCTATGAAATGTTTTTCTGCAGGAAGGGTAGAAGTGTTGGAATTGTTTTATAGCTTGAAGATGCTGAATTAAAGCCTTAGCTAAGTTCAATATGTGTATTGTGACACATCCGTGCCAAATCCTGGCTCAGTTGCTAGTGAGGGGGAGTCAGATGATCAGATATGACATCATTCTGTAGACAACACTGAAATTGTATTTAAATATTACTAAGAGATGTGATAGAAGCACTCAGCACTTTGTTATAAGGCCTAACAAGAGATGCTCATCTAGCTTCTCCTTACCTTGCTTTAGTAAGTAACCAGACAATAGTAATTCTTCAGGCAGTTAGGAAAATATATTGAAATTAGCTAAATGTTGTTTTTTTCTGTTTCTGTATGAGTCTTTCTATCTGTGTTGTTTTTTTATATTTCCTGTGATTGAAATTTACTCTGATGTTTATTGTAAATAGATATTCAGTATTTTCATGTTTTCTATGTTATTATTTATTATTAAATATATCTATATTTTTCATTCTGGCTGGTCTTTTAGAAAATATTTAATCTTTGAGAGTAATTGGATTTATTTACTGGCACTGTGGCTCCACATTTCTGAATGTTGTGCTGCTTGGCTTGGAAACACTACCATATAAGTATTAATTTTACTAATAGTC